>NW_028225738.1:70000-77500 GCF_052327205.1 Somniosus microcephalus
ATGGGGTCACAGGCCCTGACCCGCTCAGAGGCACCTGTGTGACAAGACAACAAATGGAACTCGCTGGAATGTTTCTGCTGTCTTGTCATTTTAGACGGACCCACTGAGCGCACAACACAGTGGAACTCTCTGACAAACACTGCTTGTGCGTTAGCCCCAGTAAACAACTCAGCGGGGGTCACAGGCCCTGACCCGTTCAGAGGCACCTGTGTGACAAGACAACAAATGAAACTCGCTGGAATGTTTCTGCTGTCTTGTCATTTTAGACGGACCCACTGAGCGCACAACACAGTGGAACTCTCTGACAAAACACTGCTTGTGCATTAGCCCCAGTAAACAACTCAGTGGGGTCACAGGCCCTGACCGGTTCAGAGGCACCTGTGTGACAAGACAACAAATGAAACTTTAAAGACGCTGGCATGTACATCTTGTTTCTGCTGTCTTGGACGGGCCCACTGAGCGCACAACACAGGGGAACTTGGTGCAAACACTGCGTGTGCATAAGCCACAAAACACAAGCTCAGTGGGGTCACAGGCCCTGACCGGTTCAGAGGCACCTGTGTGACAGACAGCAAATGAAACTTAGACGCTGGAATTATTTATATGTTTCTGCTGTCTGTCTACGATTTCAGATTCACACTTAGAGTTTTTTGTCATTAAGTCATAAAAGCCACAAAACCACTTTAATATGACTTTCCAATACTCTTTGAAAGGTCTCTATATTGATAAAATGAGCCTTTTAGCAAAGTAACACTTTTCGGGCATTTTCAAAGTGCTCCCGCTGAGTGAATTTTGTTCTGAAAATCGTGTTCCCGAAAATCTCCGGGCACCCCGCCAACCCCCCCTGCCAGAAATGACAAGTGTCAAATCAGCGGGTCAAACGGCCACCTCTATCCGACCAGGAGCACCCAAATCCCCGCAAATGGCACTTTTTTTTTTCTTCATCGGGACTTCCGACGAGGTTAATGATTTCCCAAACTGCAACTCATTAACTATGTCCTGAGACACTTGCCAGAAATGACACATGTCAATTTGGCGGTAGCAAATCACTTTCCCAGGCCGGGAAGCAACACCCGAGGCCCGCAAAAGGCGGCCGAATATTTTCTCATCGGACTTCCGCGTTTTGGTTAATCATGTCTCGAAATCGTTAAATGCACATGTCAATTCGGCGGGAGCAATTCACTTTCCCAAGCCGGAAAGCATCACCGGAGGCCCGCTTGAAGGGCCCTAATATTTTCTCATCGGACTTCCGCGTTTTGGTTAATCATGTCTCGAAATCGTTAAATGCACATGTCAATTCGGCGGGAGCAACTCACTTTCCCAGGCCGGGAAGCAACACCCGAGGCCCGCAAAAGGCGGCCGAATATTTTCTCATCGGACTTCCATATTTTGGGGGTTGGATTCTCTCCCGCATTCCAGCCCCCTGGCCACGGGTCGCTCATTCACTTTCAGCCCGGGCCTTGCCAATTTGGTTAATCAGTTAGCCATGCACCAGACTCGGCCTCGCCTTTTTCATTTATGGTTAATGATGTGCCCAGGCTGGGACTTAGTCTCTCCAGCAGCCAAAACTTTTCACTGGTTAATGAGGTGCCCAGCCCGGCACTTAGTCTCTCTCCCCAGCAAGCTTACTTGGTCGGCCGACATTTGGATCCATTTTCGGGGCTTAATCGGGTCGAATACGGTCCCTTACGCAAGGGGAGCCGAAGCCCCGGCCTCTGCCAGGCGTCAGGCTGCCGTTTTTTAAGCCCGACCAAAAACCCGAAAATTGGTTAAAAATGGAAATAAATTTCCACCCAAAAAGGGTTAAAAGTCGGTTGGACGGCAGCCCTGGTCGGTCTCTGCAGACCTGGAGGCCCTAGACAGTAATCTGGAAAACAGACAAAGTCTCGAGAAACCACCTCCTACCATTCTCCAGGTACCCCGCCAATCCCCCCTGCCAGAAATGACAAGTGTCAAATCAGCGGGACGGATTTGACTTTTGTGACCGACCGCTGGAACTTTTTTCGGCTACAGGCAGTCAAATTTTTCTCCTTCCGGACTTCCAGTACAACTTTGAACGGCCATATCTCCGCACTCCCGCGTCGGAGCCAAGCCGTTTTTACACCGTTAGACGCGGCTTCCCGTGCCCGTTCGAATGCCGCCCTGCTCGGCGGAAAAGGAGAATTTTTTTATTTTTCGGCCGATTTCGGGAAAAAAAATTCCCGCTCTGAACTCGGATTTTTCGGCTTTAATCGTTTCGTATACGGTCCCTTACGCAAGGGAGCCGAAGCCCCGGCCTCTGCCGGGCGTCAGGCTGCCGTTTTTAAGCCCGACCAAAAACCCGAAAATTGGTTAAAAATGGAAATAAATTTCCACCCAAAAAGGGTTAAAAGTCGGTTGGACGGCAGCCCGGGTCGGTCTCTGCAGACCTGGAGGCCCTAGACAGTAATCTGGAAAACAGACAAAGTCTCGAAAAACCACCTCCTACCATTCTCCAGGTACCCCGCCAATCCCCCCTGCCAGAAATGACAAGTGTCAAATCAGCGGGACGGATTTGACTTTTGTGACCGACCGCTGGAACTTTTTTCGGCTACAGGCAGTCAAATTTTTCTCCTTCCGGACTTCCAGTACAACTTTGAACGGCCATATCTCCGCACTCCCGCGTCGGAGCCAAGCCGTTTTTACACCGTTAGACGCGGCCTCCCGTGCCCGTTCGAATGCCACCCTGCTCGGCGGAAAAGGAGACATTTTTTTTTTTCCGGCCGTTTTCGGGAAAAAATTTTCCCGCTCTGAACTCCGATTTTACGCCTTTAATCGATTCGGAGACGGTCGCTTACGCAAGGGAGGCGAAGCCCGGGCCTCTGCCGGGCGTCAGCCTGCCGTATGTAAGCCCGTCCGAAGCATGAGTTCCCACTTTTGGTTATCCAGTTGTCAATTTTAAAATTTCAGTTAATCAGTTGCCTGCTTGGTTACTCATTTGTCGCTCTGACATTTGGTTAACCAGTTGTCGATGTTCAAATTTCAGTTAATGAGTAGCCTCTTTGAAATTTCAGTTAATGAGTTGGCCCTTTGGTTACTCATTTGTCCCTGTGTCTTTTGGTTAACCAGTTGTCGATGTTCGAAATTCAGTTAATGAGTTGCCTCCTTGGTTAATCATTTGTCGCTCTGGCTTTTGGTTAACCAGTTGTCGATGTTCAAAATTTCAGTTAATGAGTTGGCCCTTTGGTTACTCATTTGTCCCTGTGTCTTTTGGTTACCCAGTTGTCGATGTTCGAAATTCAGTTAATGAGTTGCCTCCTTGGTTAATCATTTGTCGCCCTGACTCTTGGTTAACCAGTTGTCGATGTTCGAAATTCAGTTAATGAGTTGCCTCCTTGGTTAATCATTTGTCGCTCTGGCTTTTGGTTAACCAGTTGTCGATGTTCAAAATTTCAGTTAATGAGCTGCTCTTATGTTCTATGATTTCCGACCTTGACAACTCATTAACCAGTGTTTCAAACAATGCACCAGGCCATTTGACGACCCCAACTCGGTTCCACAAGCGGGAAAGCAGCACCCCAAGGCCCGGTAAGGGGGCCGAATACATTCCCATCGTGAATTCCGTCCCAAATGTGAATGACAAGTTTTCAGTTAATCAGTTGCCTGCTTGGTTACTCATTTGTCGCTCTGACATTTGGTTAACCAGTTGTCGATGTTCAAAATTACAGTTAATGAGTTGCCTCTTTGAAATTTCAGTTAATGAGTTGGCCCTTTGGTTACTCATTTGTCCCTGTGTCTTTTGGTTACCCAGTTGTCGATGTTCGAAATTCAGTTAATGAGTTGCCTCCTTGGTTAATCATTTGTCGCCCTGACTCTTGGTTAACCAGTTGTCGATGTTCGAAATTCAGTTATTGAGTTGCCTCCTTGGTTAATCATTTGTCGCTCTGACATTTGGTTAACCAGTTGTCGATGTTCGAAATTCAGTTAATGAGTTGCCTCCTTGGTTATTCATTTGTCGCTCTGGCTTTTGGTTAACCAGTTGTCGATGTTCAAAATTTCAGTTAATGAGTTGCCTCTTTGAAATTTCAGTTAATGAGTTGGCCCTTTGGTTACTCATTTGTCCCTGTGTCTTTTGGTTAACCAGTTGTCGATGTTCGAAATTCAGTTAATGAGTTGCCTCCTTGGTTAATCATTTGTCGCTCTGACTCTTGGTTAACCAGTTGTCGATGTTCGAAATTCAGTTAATGAGTTGCCTCCTTGGTTAATCATTTGTCGCTCTGACTTTTGGTTATCCAGTTGTCGATGTTCGAAATTCAGTTAATGAGTTGCCTCCTTGGTTAATCATTTGTCGCTCTGGCTTTTGGTTAACCAGTTGTCGATGTTCAAAATTTCAGTTAATGAGCTGCTCTTATGTTCTATGATTTCCGACCTTGACAACTCATTAACCAGTGTTTCAAACAATGCACCAGGCCATTTGACGACCCCAACTCGGTTCCACAAGCGGGAAAGCAGCACCCCCAAGCCCCGGTAAGGCGGCCGAATACATTCCCATCCTGAATTCCGTCCCAAATGTGAATGACAAGTTTTCAGTTAATCATTTGCCACCTTGGTTCATCATTTGCCACTCTGACTTTTGGTTTCCCAGTTGTCAGTTTTCACATTTCAGTTACTGAGTTGACTTTGTCTTTCTCACTCTGTGTATCTCTATCTTCTCTCTGTCTCTCTCAGTGTATGCGAGTGTCTGTGTGTGTTCCACTGCCGCCCGGCCAACCGGGTCCAAAGGCCCGCCACGTTACACACGAAAAACCCCGGTCTCGCTTCGGAGCGACGGGCACCCGGCTTCTCGGTGTCGGACCGACTCCGTTCAGATACCGCTGGATGCCCCTTGCCCCTGGCTTGCTCTGGCAGCCGGCGCGTGCAGGCCGCCCCCTGCCCCGCCGTCTCAGTGGTCGGAAAGCGGTCTCCAGCCAACGGCTGTACCTCGGCCGCGGAAAGAGGCAGCTACACAAGCGAGGCACTGCTCTGTGCGGCCCCGCCACCCCGTTCAGCTGCCGTTGTCCCCGACCGGATCGGACTTTCCTTCCCGAAGTTATCCCCGATAAGCTGCCGCTGACCGACGGCCCGTCAGCCGCTGCGGGACGGCGACACTTTCCCGAACTCGCCCGGGGCCACTTCGGCAATATAGTGTGCGCCGGAGCCGGGGCTTTCCAACGAGCCATCCCCGAACGAAATCGGACACGGGAGTCGGGAGCGACAGGCGTTCGACTGGTGCCGGGCAACCGGGTCCAAACGCCCGCCTTGTTAAACACACGTACACCCCAGGCTCGATTCGGAGCGACGGGCACCCGGCTTCCCGGTGTCGGACCGACTCCGTTCAGATACCGTTGGATGCCCCTTGCCCCTGGCTTGCTCTGGCAGCCGGCGCGTGCAGGCCGCCCCCCGCCCCGCCGTCTCAGTGGTCGGAAAGTGGTCTCCAGCCAACGGCTGTACCTCGGCCGGGGAAAGGGGCAGCTACACAAGCCAGGCACTGGTCTGTGCGGGCCCGCCACCCCGTTCGGCTGCCGTTGATCCGGACCGGATCGGACTTTCCCTCCCGAAGTTATGCCCGATAAGCTGCCGCTCACCGGCGGCCCGTCAGCCGCTGCGGGATGGCGACACTTTGCCGAACTTGCCGGGGTCCAGGCCGATAATATAGTGTGCGCCAGCGCCGGGGCTTTCCAACGAGCCCTCCCTGACCGAAATCGGACACGGGAGTCCAGAGCGATAGGCGTTCGACTGCCGGCCGGCCAAACACAGGCAATCCCCCGCCGTTGCGGACCCGCTCCAGGACAACCGGGTCCAAACGCCCGCCTCGTTACACGCACGAAAACACCGGGCTCGATTCGGAGCGACGGGCACCCGGCTTCCCGGTGTCGGACCGACTCCGTTCCGGTACCCTTGGATGCCCCTTGCCCCTGGCTTGCTAGGACAGCCGGCGCGTCAAGGTGGGCCCCCGCGGCTCCGGCTCAGCAGTCGGAAAGCGGTCTCCAGCCAACGGCTGTACCTCGGCCGGGGAAAGGGGCAGCTACACAAGCCCGCTACTGGTCTGTGCGGCCCCGCCACCCCGTTCAGTGGCAGTTGACCCCGACCGGATCGGACTTTCCTTCCCGAAGTTATCCCCGATAAGCTGCCGCTGACCGACGGGGCGGCAGCCGGTACGGGTCGCCGACACTTTCCCGAATTTGCCGGGATCCAGTCCGATAATATAGTGTGCGCCAGCGCCGGGGCTTTCCAATGAGCCCTCCCTGACCGAAATCGGACACGGGAGTCCGGAGCCAAAGGCGTTCGACTGCCGGCCGGCCAAACTCAGGCAACCTCCCGCCGTTGCGGACCCGCTCCCGGACAACCGGGTCCAAACGCCCGCCCTGTTACACGCACGAAAACACCGGGCTCGATTCGGAGCGACGGGCACCCGGCTTCCCGGTGTCGGACCGACTCCGTTCCGGTACCACTGGATGCCCCTTGCCCCTGGCTTGCTAGGACAGCCGGCGCGTCAAGGTGGGCCCCCGCGGCTCCGGCCCAGCAGTCGGAAAGCGGTCTCCAGCCAACGGCTGTACCTCGGCCGGGCCAAGCGGCAGCTGCACAAGCCCGCTACTGGTCTGTGCGGCCCCCCCACCCCGTTCAGTAGCAGTTCACCCCAACCGGATCGGACTTTCCGTCCCGAAGTTATCCCCGATAAGCTGCCGCTGACCGACGGGGCGGCAGCCGCTACGGGACTGCGACACTTTCCCGAACTTGCCGGGGTCCAGGCCGATAATATAGTGTGCGCCAGCGCCGGGGCTTTCCAACGAGCCCTCCCTGACCGAAATCGGACACGGGAGTCCGGAGCCAAAGGCGTTCGACTGCCGGCCGGCCAAACACAGGCAACCTCCCGCCGTTGCGGACCCGCTCCCGGACAACCGGGTCCAAACGCCCGCCCTGTTACACGCACGAAAACACCGGGCTCGATTCGGAGCGACGGGCACCCGGCTTCCCGGTGTCGGACCGACTCCGTTCCGGTACCACTGGATGCCCCTTGCCCCTGGCTTGCTAGTACAGCCGGCGCGTCAAGGTGGGCCCCCGCGGCTCCGGCTCAGCAGTCGGAAAGCGGTCTCCAGCCAACGGCCGTACCTCGGCCGGGCCAAGCGGCAGCTGCACAAGCCCGCTACTGGTCTGTGCGGCCCCCCCACCCCGTTCAGTCGCAGTTCACCCCAACCGGATCGGACTTTCCGTCCCGAAGTTATCCCCGATAAGCTGCCGCTGACCGACGGGGCGGCAGCCGCTACGGGACTGCGACACTTTCCCGAACTTGCCGGGGTCCAGGCCGATAATATAGTGTGCGCCAGCGCCGGGGCTTTCCAACGAGCCCTCCCTGACCGAAATCGGACACGGGAGTCCGGAGCGAAAGGCGTTCGACTGCCGGCCGGCCAAACCCAGGCAATCTCCCGCCGTTGCGGACCCGCTCCCGGACAACCGGGTCCAAACGCCCGCCCTGTTACACGCACGAAAACCCCGGGCTCGATT
>NW_028225738.1:90000-100000 GCF_052327205.1 Somniosus microcephalus
CCAGGAGCACCCAAATCCCCGCAAATGGCACTTTTTTTTTTCTTCATCGGGACTTCCGACGAGGTTAATGATTTCCCAAACTGCAACTCATTAACTATGTCCTGAGACACTTGCCAGAAATGACACATGTCAATTTGGCGGTAGCAAATCACTTTCCCAGGCCGGGAAGCAACACCCGAGGCCCGCAAAAGGCGGCCGAATATTTTCTCATCGGACTTCCGCGTTTTGGTTAATCATGTCTCGAAATCGTTAAATGCACATGTCAATTCGGCGGGAGCAACTCACTTTCCCAGGCCGGGAAGCAACACCCGAGGCCCGCAAAAGGCGGCCGAATATTTTCTCATCGGACTTCCATATTTTGGGGGTTGGATTCTCTCCCGCATTCCAGCCCCCTGGCCACGGGTCGCTCATTCACTTTCAGCCCGGGCCTTGCCAATTTGGTTAATCAGTTAGCCATGCACCAGACTCGGCCTCGCCTTTTTCATTTATGGTTAATGATGTGCCCAGGCTGGGACTTAGTCTCTCCAGCAGCCAAAACTTTTCACTGGTTAATGAGGTGCCCAGCCCGGCACTTAGTCTCTCTCCCCAGCAAGCTTACTTGGTCGGCCGACATTTGGATCCATTTTCGGGGCTTAATCGGGTCGAATACGGTCCCTTACGCAAGGGGAGCCGAAGCCCCGGCCTCTGCCAGGCGTCAGGCTGCCGTTTTTTAAGCCCGACCAAAAACCCGAAAATTGGTTAAAAATGGAAATAAATTTCCACCCAAAAAGGGTTAAAAGTCGGTTGGACGGCAGCCCTGGTCGGTCTCTGCAGACCTGGAGGCCCTAGACAGTAATCTGGAAAACAGACAAAGTCTCGAGAAACCACCTCCTACCATTCTCCAGGTACCCCGCCAATCCCCCCTGCCAGAAATGACAAGTGTCAAATCAGCGGGACGGATTTGACTTTTGTGACCGACCGCTGGAACTTTTTTCGGCTACAGGCAGTCAAATTTTTCTCCTTCCGGACTTCCAGTACAACTTTGAACGGCCATATCTCCGCACTCCCGCGTCGGAGCCAAGCCGTTTTTACACCGTTAGACGCGGCTTCCCGTGCCCGTTCGAATGCCGCCCTGCTCGGCGGAAAAGGAGAATTTTTTTATTTTTCGGCCGATTTCGGGAAAAAAAATTCCCGCTCTGAACTCGGATTTTTCGGCTTTAATCGTTTCGTATACGGTCCCTTACGCAAGGGAGCCGAAGCCCCGGCCTCTGCCGGGCGTCAGGCTGCCGTTTTTAAGCCCGACCAAAAACCCGAAAATTGGTTAAAAATGGAAATAAATTTCCACCCAAAAAGGGTTAAAAGTCGGTTGGACGGCAGCCCGGGTCGGTCTCTGCAGACCTGGAGGCCCTAGACAGTAATCTGGAAAACAGACAAAGTCTCGAAAAACCACCTCCTACCATTCTCCAGGTACCCCGCCAATCCCCCCTGCCAGAAATGACAAGTGTCAAATCAGCGGGACGGATTTGACTTTTGTGACCGACCGCTGGAACTTTTTTCGGCTACAGGCAGTCAAATTTTTCTCCTTCCGGACTTCCAGTACAACTTTGAACGGCCATATCTCCGCACTCCCGCGTCGGAGCCAAGCCGTTTTTACACCGTTAGACGCGGCCTCCCGTGCCCGTTCGAATGCCACCCTGCTCGGCGGAAAAGGAGACATTTTTTTTTTTCCGGCCGTTTTCGGGAAAAAATTTTCCCGCTCTGAACTCCGATTTTACGCCTTTAATCGATTCGGAGACGGTCGCTTACGCAAGGGAGGCGAAGCCCGGGCCTCTGCCGGGCGTCAGCCTGCCGTATGTAAGCCCGTCCGAAGCATGAGTTCCCACTTTTGGTTATCCAGTTGTCAATTTTAAAATTTCAGTTAATCAGTTGCCTGCTTGGTTAATCATTTGTCGCTCTGACATTTGGTTAACCAGTTGTCGATGTTCGAAATTCAGTTAATGAGTTGCCTCTTTGAAATTTCAGTTAATGAGTTGGCCCTTTGGTTACTCATTTGTCCCTGTGTCTTTTGGTTAACCAGTTGTCGATGTTCGAAATTCAGTTAATGAGTTGCCTCCTTGGTTACTCATTTGTCGCTCTGGCTTTTGGTTAACCAGTTGTCGATGTTCAAAATTACAGTTAATGAGTTGCCTCTTTGAAATTTCAGTTAATGAGTTGGCCCTTTGGTTACTCATTTGTCCCTGTGTCTTTTGGTTAACCAGTTGTCGATGTTCGAAATTCAGTTAATGAGTTGCCTCCTTGGTTAATCATTTGTCGCTCTGACTCTTGGTTAACCAGTTGTCGATGTTCAAAATTTCAGTTAATGAGCTGCTCTTATGTTCTATGATTTCCTACCTTGACAACTCATTAACCAGTGTTTCAAACAATGCACCAGGCCATTTGACGACCCCAACTCGGTTCCACAAGCGGGAAAGCAGCACCCCAAGGCCCGGTAAGGGGGCCGAATACATTCCCATCGTGAATTCCGTCACAAATGTGAATGACAAGTTTTCAGTTAATCAGTTGCCTGCTTGGTTACTCATTTGTCGCTCTGACATTTGGTTAACCAGTTGTCGATGTTCAAAATTTCAGTTAATGAGTTGCCTCTTTGAAATTTCAGTTAATGAGTTGGCCCTTTGGTTACTCATTTGTCCCTGTGTCTTTTGGTTACCCAGTTGTCGATGTTCGAAATTCAGTTAATGAGTTGCCTCCTTGGTTAATCATTTGTCGCTCTGACTCTTGGTTAACCAGTTGTCGATGTTCGAAATTCAGTTACTGAGTTGCCTCCTTGGTTAATCATTTGTCGCTCTGGCTTTTGGTTAACCAGTTGTCGATGTTCAAAATTTCAGTTAATGAGTTGCCTCTTTGAAATTTCAGTTAATGAGTTGGCCCTTTGGTTACTCATTTGTCCCTGTGTCTTTTGGTTAACCAGTTGTCGATGTTCGAAATTCAGTTAATGAGTTGCCTCCTTGGTTAATCATTTGTCGCTCTGGCTTTTGGTTAACCAGTTGTCGATGTTCAAAATTTCAGTTAATGAGTTGCCTCTTTGAAATTTCAGTTAATGAGTTGGCCCTTTGGTTACTCATTTGTCCCTGTGTCTTTTGGTTAACCAGTTGTCGATGTTCGAAATTCAGTTAATGAGTTGCCTCCTTGGTTAATCATTTGTCGCTCTGGCTTTTGGTTAACCAGTTGTCGATGTTCAAAATTTCAGTTAATGAGCTGCTCTTATGTTCTATGATTTCCGACCTTGACAACTCATTAACCAGTGTTTCAAACAATGCACCAGGCCATTTGACGACCCCAACTCGGTTCCACAAGCGGGAAAGCAGCACCCCAAGGCCCGGTAAGGGGGCCGAATACATTCCCATCGTGAATTCCGTCCCAAATGTGAATGACAAGTTTTCAGTTAATCAGTTGCCTGCTTGGTTACTCATTTGTCGCTCTGACATTTGGTTAACCAGTTGTCGATGTTCAAATTTCAGTTAATGAGTAGCCTCTTTGAAATTTCAGTTAATGAGTTGGCCCTTTGGTTACTCATTTGTCCCTGTGTCTTTTGGTTACCCAGTTGTCGATGTTCGAAATTCAGTTAATGAGTTGCCTCCTTGGTTACTCATTTGTCGCCCTGACTCTTGGTTAACCAGTTGTCGATGTTCGAAATTCAGTTACTGAGTTGCCTCCTTGGTTAATCATTTGTCGCTCTGACATTTGGTTAACCAGTTGTCGATGTTCGAAATTCAGTTAATGAGTTGCCTCCTTGGTTTATCATTTGTCGCTCTGGCTTTTGGTTAACCAGTTGTCGATGTTCAAAATTTCAGTTAATGAGCTGCTCTTATGTTCTATGATTTCCGACCTTGACAACTCATTAACCAGTGTTTCAAACAATGCACCAGGCCATTTGACGACCCCAACTCGGTTCCACAAGCGGGAAAGCAGCACCCCAAGGCCCGGTAAGGGGGCCGAATACATTCCCATCGTGAATTCCGTCCCAAATGTGAATGACAAGTTTTCAGTTAATCAGTTGCCTGCTTGGTTACTCATTTGTCGCTCTGACATTTGGTTACCCAGTTGTCGATGTTCAAATTTCAGTTAATGAGTAGCCTCTTTGAAATTTCAGTTAATGAGTTGGCCCTTTGGTTACTCATTTGTCCCTGTGTCTTTTGGTTACCCAGTTGTCGATGTTCGAAATTCAGTTAATGAGTTGCCTCCTTGGTTAATCATTTGTCGCTCTGGCTTTTGGTTAACCAGTTGTCGATGTTCAAAATTTCAGTTATTGAGTTGCCTCTTTGAAATTTCAGTTAATGAGTTGGCCCTTTGGTGACTCATTTGTCCCTGTGTCTTTTGGTTAACCAGTTGTCGATGTTCGAAATTCAGTTAATGAGTTGCCTCCTTGGTTAATCATTTGTCGCTCTGGCTTTTGGTTAACCAGTTGTCGATGTTCAAAATTTCAGTTAATGAGCTGCTCTTATGTTCTATGATTTCCTACCTTGACAACTCATTAACCAGTGTTTCAAACAATGCACCAGGCCATTTGACGACCCCAACTCGGTTCCACAAGCGGGAAAGCAGCACCCCAAGGCCCGGTAAGGGGGCCGAATACATTCCCATCGTGAATTCCGTCCCAAATGTGAAAGACAAGTTTTCAGTTAATCAGTTGCCTGCTTGGTTACTCATTTGTCGCTCTGACATTTGGTTAACCAGTTGTCGATGTTCAAATTTCAGTTAATGAGTAGCCTCTTTGAAATTTCAGTTAATGAGTTGGCCCTTTGGTTACTCATTTGTCCCTGTGTCTTTTGGTTACCCAGTTGTCGATGTTCGAAATTCAGTTTATGAGTTGCCTCCTTGGTTAATCATTTGTCGCTCTGGCTTTTGGTTAACCAGTTGTCGATGTTCAAAATTTCAGTTAATGAGTTGCCTCTTTGAAATTTCAGTTAATGAGTTGGCCCTTTGGTTACTCATTTGTCCCTGTGTCTTTTGGTTAACCAGTTGTCGATGTTCGAAATTCAGTTAATGAGTTGCCTCCTTGGTTAATCATTTGTCGCTCTGGCTTTTGGTTAACCAGTTGTCGATGTTCAAAATTTCAGTTAATGAGCTGCTCTTATGTTCTATGATTTCCTACCTTGACAACTCATTAACCAGTGTTTCAAACAATGCACCAGGCCATTTGACGACCCCAACTCGGTTCCACAAGCGGGAAAGCAGCACCCCAAGGCCCGGTAAGGGGGCCGAATACATTCCCATCGTGAATTCCGTCCCAAATGTGAAAGACAAGTTTTCAGTTAATCAGTTGCCTGCTTGGTTACTCATTTGTCGCTCTGACATTTGGTTAACCAGTTGTCGATGTTCAAATTTCAGTTAATGAGTAGCCTCTTTGAAATTTCAGTTAATGAGTTGGCCCTTTGGTTACTCATTTGTCCCTGTGTCTTTTGGTTACCCAGTTGTCGATGTTCGAAATTCAGTTTATGAGTTGCCTCCTTGGTTAATCATTTGTCGCTCTGGCTTTTGGTTAACCAGTTGTCGATGTTCAAAATTTCAGTTAATGAGTTGCCTCTTTGAAATTTCAGTTAATGAGTTGGCCCTTTGGTGACTCATTTGTCCCTGTGTCTTTTGGTTAACCAGTTGTCGATGTTCGAAATTCAGTTAATGAGTTGCCTCCTTGGTTAATCATTTGTCGCTCTGGCTTTTGGTTAACCAGTTGTCGATGTTCAAAATTTCAGTTAATGAGCTGCTCTTATGTTCTATGATTTCCTACCTTGACAACTCATTAACCAGTGTTTCAAACAATGCACCAGGCCATTTGACGACCCCAACTCGGTTCCACAAGCGGGAAAGCAGCACCCCAAGGCCCGGTAAGGGGGCCGAATACATTCCCATCGTGAATTCCGTCCCAAATGTGAAAGACAAGTTTTCAGTTAATCAGTTGCCTGCTTGGTTACTCATTTGTCGCTCTGACATTTGGTTAACCAGTTGTCGATGTTCAAATTTCAGTTAATGAGTAGCCTCTTTGAAATTTCAGTTAATGAGTTGGCCCTTTGGTTACTCATTTGTCCCTGTGTCTTTTGGTTACCCAGTTGTCGATGTTCGAAATTCAGTTTATGAGTTGCCTCCTTGGTTAATCATTTGTCGCTCTGGCTTTTGGTTAACCAGTTGTCGATGTTCAAAATTTCAGTTAATGAGTTGCCTCTTTGAAATTTCAGTTAATGAGTTGGCCCTTTGGTTACTCATTTGTCCCTGTGTCTTTTGGTTAACCAGTTGTCGATGTTCGAAATTCAGTTAATGAGTTGCCTCCTTGGTTAATCATTTGTCGCTCTGGCTTTTGGTTAACCAGTTGTCGATGTTCAAAATTTCAGTTAATGAGTTGCCTCTTTGAAATTTCAGTTAATGAGTTGGCCCTTTGGTTACTCATTTGTCCCTGTGTCTTTTGGTTAACCAGTTGTCGATGTTCGAAATTCAGTTAATGAGTTGCCTCCTTGGTTAATCATTTGTCGCTCTGACATTTGGTTAACCAGTTGTCGATGTTCGAAATTCAGTTAATGAGTTGCCTCCTTGGTTAATCATTTGTCGCTCTGGCTTTTGGTTAACCAGTTGTCGATGTTCAAAATTTCAGTTAATGAGTTGCCTCTTTGAAATTTCAGTTACTGAGTTGGCCCTTTGGTTACTCATTTGTCCCTGTGTCTTTTGGTTAACCAGTTGTCGATGTTCGAAATTCAGTTACTGAGTTGCCTCCTTGGTTAATCATTTGTCGCTCTGGCTTTTGGTTAACCAGTTGTCGATGTTCAAAATTTCAGTTAATGAGCTGCTCTTATGTTCTATGATTTCCGACCTTGACAACTCATTAACCAGTGTTTCAAACAATGCACCAGGCCATTTGACGACCCCAACTCGGTTCCACAAGCGGGAAAGCAGCACCCCAAGGCCCGGTAAGGGGGCCGAATACATTCCCATCGTGAATTCCGTCCCAAATGTGAATGACAAGTTTTCAGTTAATCAGTTGCCTCCTTGGTTAATCATTTGTCGCTCTGACATTTGGTTATCCAGTTGTCGATGTTCAAAATTTCAGTTAATGAGTTGCCTCTTTGAAATTTCAGTTACTGAGTTGGCCCTTTGGTTACTCATTTGTCCCTGTGTCTTTTGGTTAACCAGTTGTCGATGTTCGAAATTCAGTTAATGAGTTGCCTCCTTGGTTAATCATTTGTCGCTCTGACTCTTGGTTAACCAGTTGTCGATGTTCGAAATTCAGTTAATGAGTTGCCTCCTTGGTTAATCATTTGTCGCTCTGACTTTTGGTTAACCAGTTGTCGATGTTCGAAATTCAGTTAATGAGTTGCCTCCTTGGTTAATCATTTGTCGCTCTGGCTTTTGGTTAACCAGTTGTCGATGTTCAAAATTTCAGTTAATGAGCTGCTCTTATGTTCTATGATTTCCGACCTTGACAACTCATTAACCAGTGTTTCAAACAATGCACCAGGCCATTTGACGACCCCAACTCGGTTCCACAAGCGGGAAAGCAGCACCCCCAAGCCCCGGTAAGGCGGCCGAATACATTCCCATCCTGAATTCCGTCCCAAATGTGAATGACAAGTTTTCAGTTAATCATTTGCCACCTTGGTTCATCATTTGCCACTCTGACTTTTGGTTTCCCAGTTGTCAGTTTTCACATTTCAGTTACTGAGTTGACTTTGTCTTTCTCACTCTGTGTATCTCTATCTTCTCTCTGTCTCTCTCAGTGTATGCGAGTGTCTGTGTGTGTTCCACTGCCGCCCGGCCAACCGGGTCCAAAGGCCCGCCACGTTACACACGAAAAACCCCGGTCTCGCTTCGGAGCGACGGGCACCCGGCTTCTCGGTGTCGGACCGACTCCGTTCAGATACCGCTGGATGCCCCTTGCCCCTGGCTTGCTCTGGCAGCCGGCGCGTGCAGGCCGCCCCCTGCCCCGCCGTCTCAGTGGTCGGAAAGCGGTCTCCAGCCAACGGCTGTACCTCGGCCGCGGAAAGAGGCAGCTACACAAGCGAGGCACTGCTCTGTGCGGCCCCGCCACCCCGTTCAGCTGCCGTTGTCCCCGACCGGATCGGACTTTCCTTCCCGAAGTTATCCCCGATAAGCTGCCGCTGACCGACGGCCCGTCAGCCGCTGCGGGACGGCGACACTTTCCCGAACTCGCCCGGGGCCACTTCGGCAATATAGTGTGCGCCGGAGCCGGGGCTTTCCAACGAGCCATCCCCGAACGAAATCGGACACGGGAGTCGGGAGCGACAGGCGTTCGACTGGTGCCGGGCAACCGGGTCCAAACGCCCGCCTTGTTAAACACACGTACACCCCAGGCTCGATTCGGAGCGACGGGCACCCGGCTTCCCGGTGTCGGACCGACTCCGTTCAGATACCGTTGGATGCCCCTTGCCCCTGGCTTGCTCTGGCAGCCGGCGCGTGCAGGCCGCCCCCCGCCCCGCCGTCTCAGTGGTCGGAAAGTGGTCTCCAGCCAACGGCTGTACCTCGGCCGGGGAAAGGGGCAGCTACACAAGCCAGGCACTGGTCTGTGCGGGCCCGCCACCCCGTTCGGCTGCCGTTGATCCGGACCGGATCGGACTTTCCCTCCCGAAGTTATGCCCGATAAGCTGCCGCTCACCGGCGGCCCGTCAGCCGCTGCGGGATGGCGACACTTTGCCGAACTTGCCGGGGTCCAGGCCGATAATATAGTGTGCGCCAGCGCCGGGGCTTTCCAACGAGCCCTCCCTGACCGAAATCGGACACGGGAGTCCAGAGCGATAGGCGTTCGACTGCCGGCCGGCCAAACACAGGCAATCCCCCGCCGTTGCGGACCCGCTCCAGGACAACCGGGTCCAAACGCCCGCCTCGTTACACGCACGAAAACACCGGGCTCGATTCGGAGCGACGGGCACCCGGCTTCCCGGTGTCGGACCGACTCCGTTCCGGTACCCTTGGATGCCCCTTGCCCCTGGCTTGCTAGGACAGCCGGCGCGTCAAGGTGGGCCCCCGCGGCTCCGGCTCAGCAGTCGGAAAGCGGTCTCCAGCCAACGGCTGTACCTCGGCCGGGGAAAGGGGCAGCTACACAAGCCCGCTACTGGTCTGTGCGGCCCCGCCACCCCGTTCAGTGGCAGTTGACCCCGACCGGATCGGACTTTCCTTCCCGAAGTTATCCCCGATAAGCTGCCGCTGACCGACGGGGCGGCAGCCGGTACGGGTCGCCGACACTTTCCCGAACTGGCCGGGATCCAGTCCGATAATATAGTGTGCGCCAGCGCCGGGGCTTTCCAATGAGCCCTCCCTGACCGAAATCGGACACGGGAGTCCGGAGCCAAAGGCGTTCGACTGCCGGCCGGCCAAACTCAGGCAACCTCCCGCCGTTGCGGACCCGCTCCCGGACAACCGGGTCCAAACGCCCGCCCTGTTACACGCACGAAAACACCGGGCTCGATTCGGAGCGACGGGCACCCGGCTTCCCGGTGTCGGACCGACTCCGTTCCGGTACCACTGGATGCCCCTTGCCCCTGGCTTGCTAGGACAGCCGGCGCGTCAAGGTGGGCCCCCGCGGCTCCGGCTCAGCAGTCGGAAAGCGGTCTCCAGCCAACGGCTGTACCTCGGCCGGGCCAAGCGGCAGCTGCACAAGCCCGCTACTGGTCTGTGCGGCCCCCCCACCCCGTTCAGTAGCAGTTCACCCCAACCGGATCGGACTTTCCGTCCCGAAGTTATCCCCGATAAGCTGCCGCTGACCGACGGGGCGGCAGCCGCTACGGGACTGCGACACTTTCCCGAACTTGCCGGGGTCCAGGCCGATAATATAGTGTGCGCCAGCGCCGGGGCTTTCCAACGAGCCCTCCCTGACCGAAATCGGACACGGGAGTCCGGAGCCAAAGGCGTTCGACTGCCGGCCGGCCAAACACAGGCAACCTCCCGCCGTTGCGGACCCGCTCCCGGACAACCGGGTCCAAACGCCCGCCCTGTTACACGCACGAAAACACCGGGCTCGATT
>NW_028225738.1:112500-125000 GCF_052327205.1 Somniosus microcephalus
ACTCAGCGGGGGTCACAGGCCCTGACCCGTTCAGAGGCACCTGTGTGACAAGACAACAAATGAAACTCGCTGGAATGTTTCTGCTGTCTTGTCATTTTAGACGGACCCACTGAGCGCACAACACAGTGGAACTCTCTGACAAAACACTGCTTGTGCATTAGCCCCAGTAAACAACTCAGTGGGGTCACAGGCCCTGACCGGTTCAGAGGCACCTGTGTGACAAGACAACAAATGAAACTTTAAAGACGCTGGCATGTACATCTTGTTTCTGCTGTCTTGGACGGGCCCACTGAGCGCACAACACAGGGGAACTTGGTGCAAACACTGCGTGTGCATAAGCCACAAAACACAAGCTCAGTGGGGTCACAGGCCCTGACCGGTTCAGAGGCACCTGTGTGACAGACAGCAAATGAAACTTAGACGCTGGAATTATTTATATGTTTCTGCTGTCTGTCTACGATTTCAGATTCACACTTAGAGTTTTTTGTCATTAAGTCATAAAAGCCACAAAACCACTTTAATATGACTTTCCAATACTCTTTGAAAGGTCTCTATATTGATAAAATGAGCCTTTTAGCAAAGTAACACTTTTCGGGCATTTTCAAAGTGCTCCCGCTGAGTGAATTTTGTTCTGAAAATCGTGTTCCCGAAAATCTCCGGGCACCCCGCCAACCCCCCCTGCCAGAAATGACAAGTGTCAAATCAGCGGGTCAAACGGCCACCTCTATCCGACCAGGAGCACCCAAATCCCCGCAAATGGCACTTTTTTTTTTCTTCATCGGGACTTCCGACGAGGTTAATGATTTCCCAAACTGCAACTCATTAACTATGTCCTGAGACACTTGCCAGAAATGACACATGTCAATTTGGCGGTAGCAAATCACTTTCCCAGGCCGGGAAGCAACACCCGAGGCCCGCAAAAGGCGGCCGAATATTTTCTCATCGGACTTCCGCGTTTTGGTTAATCATGTCTCGAAATCGTTAAATGCACATGTCAATTCGGCGGGAGCAATTCACTTTCCCAAGCCGGAAAGCATCACCGGAGGCCCGCTTGAAGGGCCCTAATATTTTCTCATCGGACTTCCGCGTTTTGGTTAATCATGTCTCGAAATCGTTAAATGCACATGTCAATTCGGCGGGAGCAACTCACTTTCCCAGGCCGGGAAGCAACACCCGAGGCCCGCAAAAGGCGGCCGAATATTTTCTCATCGGACTTCCATATTTTGGGGGTTGGATTCTCTCCCGCATTCCAGCCCCCTGGCCACGGGTCGCTCATTCACTTTCAGCCCGGGCCTTGCCAATTTGGTTAATCAGTTAGCCATGCACCAGACTCGGCCTCGCCTTTTTCATTTATGGTTAATGATGTGCCCAGGCTGGGACTTAGTCTCTCCAGCAGCCAAAACTTTTCACTGGTTAATGAGGTGCCCAGCCCGGCACTTAGTCTCTCTCCCCAGCAAGCTTACTTGGTCGGCCGACATTTGGATCCATTTTCGGGGCTTAATCGGGTCGAATACGGTCCCTTACGCAAGGGGAGCCGAAGCCCCGGCCTCTGCCAGGCGTCAGGCTGCCGTTTTTTAAGCCCGACCAAAAACCCGAAAATTGGTTAAAAATGGAAATAAATTTCCACCCAAAAAGGGTTAAAAGTCGGTTGGACGGCAGCCCTGGTCGGTCTCTGCAGACCTGGAGGCCCTAGACAGTAATCTGGAAAACAGACAAAGTCTCGAGAAACCACCTCCTACCATTCTCCAGGTACCCCGCCAATCCCCCCTGCCAGAAATGACAAGTGTCAAATCAGCGGGACGGATTTGACTTTTGTGACCGACCGCTGGAACTTTTTTCGGCTACAGGCAGTCAAATTTTTCTCCTTCCGGACTTCCAGTACAACTTTGAACGGCCATATCTCCGCACTCCCGCGTCGGAGCCAAGCCGTTTTTACACCGTTAGACGCGGCTTCCCGTGCCCGTTCGAATGCCGCCCTGCTCGGCGGAAAAGGAGAATTTTTTTATTTTTCGGCCGATTTCGGGAAAAAAAATTCCCGCTCTGAACTCGGATTTTTCGGCTTTAATCGTTTCGTATACGGTCCCTTACGCAAGGGAGCCGAAGCCCCGGCCTCTGCCGGGCGTCAGGCTGCCGTTTTTAAGCCCGACCAAAAACCCGAAAATTGGTTAAAAATGGAAATAAATTTCCACCCAAAAAGGGTTAAAAGTCGGTTGGACGGCAGCCCGGGTCGGTCTCTGCAGACCTGGAGGCCCTAGACAGTAATCTGGAAAACAGATAAAGTCTCGAAAAACCACCTCCTACCATTCTCCAGGTACCCCGCCAATCCCCCCTGCCAGAAATGACAAGTGTCAAATCAGCGGGACGGATTTGACTTTTGTGACCGACCGCTGGAACTTTTTTCGGCTACAGGCAGTCAAATTTTTCTCCTTCCGGACTTCCAGTACAACTTTGAACGGCCATATCTCCGCACTCCCGCGTCGGAGCCAAGCCGTTTTTACACCGTTAGACGCGGCTTCCCGTGCCCGTTCGAATGCCACCCTGCTCGGCGGAAAAGGAGACATTTTTTTTTTTCCGGCCGTTTTCGGGAAAAAATTTTCCCGCTCTGAACTCCGATTTTACGCCTTTAATCGATTCGGAGACGGTCGCTTACGCAAGGGAGGCGAAGCCCGGGCCTCTGCCGGGCGTCAGCCTGCCGTATGTAAGCCCGTCCGAAGCATGAGTTCCCACTTTTGGTTATCCAGTTGTCAATTTTAAAATTTCAGTTAATCAGTTGCCTGCTTGGTTAATCATTTGTCGCTCTGACATTTGGTTAACCAGTTGTCGATGTTCGAAATTCAGTTAATGAGTTGCCTCTTTGAAATTTCAGTTAATGAGTTGGCCCTTTGGTTACTCATTTGTCCCTGTGTCTTTTGGTTAACCAGTTGTCGATGTTCGAAATTCAGTTAATGAGTTGCCTCCTTGGTTACTCATTTGTCGCTCTGGCTTTTGGTTAACCAGTTGTCGATGTTCAAAATTACAGTTAATGAGTTGCCTCTTTGAAATTTCAGTTAATGAGTTGGCCCTTTGGTTACTCATTTGTCCCTGTGTCTTTTGGTTAACCAGTTGTCGATGTTCGAAATTCAGTTAATGAGTTGCCTCCTTGGTTAATCATTTGTCGCTCTGACTCTTGGTTAACCAGTTGTCGATGTTCAAAATTTCAGTTAATGAGCTGCTCTTATGTTCTATGATTTCCTACCTTGACAACTCATTAACCAGTGTTTCAAACAATGCACCAGGCCATTTGACGACCCCAACTCGGTTCCACAAGCGGGAAAGCAGCACCCCAAGGCCCGGTAAGGGGGCCGAATACATTCCCATCGTGAATTCCGTCCCAAATGTGAATGACAAGTTTTCAGTTAATCAGTTGCCTGCTTGGTTACTCATTTGTCGCTCTGACATTTGGTTAACCAGTTGTCGATGTTCAAAATTTCAGTTAATGAGTTGCCTCTTTGAAATTTCAGTTAATGAGTTGGCCCTTTGGTTACTCATTTGTCCCTGTGTCTTTTGGTTACCCAGTTGTCGATGTTCGAAATTCAGTTAATGAGTTGCCTCCTTGGTTAATCATTTGTCGCTCTGACTCTTGGTTAACCAGTTGTCGATGTTCGAAATTCAGTTACTGAGTTGCCTCCTTGGTTAATCATTTGTCGCTCTGGCTTTTGGTTAACCAGTTGTCGATGTTCAAAATTTCAGTTAATGAGTTGCCTCTTTGAAATTTCAGTTAATGAGTTGGCCCTTTGGTTACTCATTTGTCCCTGTGTCTTTTGGTTAACCAGTTGTCGATGTTCGAAATTCAGTTAATGAGTTGCCTCCTTGGTTAATCATTTGTCGCTCTGGCTTTTGGTTAACCAGTTGTCGATGTTCAAAATTTCAGTTAATGAGTTGCCTCTTTGAAATTTCAGTTAATGAGTTGGCCCTTTGGTTACTCATTTGTCCCTGTGTCTTTTGGTTAACCAGTTGTCGATGTTCGAAATTCAGTTAATGAGTTGCCTCCTTGGTTAATCATTTGTCGCTCTGGCTTTTGGTTAACCAGTTGTCGATGTTCAAAATTTCAGTTAATGAGCTGCTCTTATGTTCTATGATTTCCGACCTTGACAACTCATTAACCAGTGTTTCAAACAATGCACCAGGCCATTTGACGACCCCAACTCGGTTCCACAAGCGGGAAAGCAGCACCCCAAGGCCCGGTAAGGGGGCCGAATACATTCCCATCGTGAATTCCGTCCCAAATGTGAATGACAAGTTTTCAGTTAATCAGTTGCCTGCTTGGTTACTCATTTGTCGCTCTGACATTTGGTTAACCAGTTGTCGATGTTCAAATTTCAGTTAATGAGTAGCCTCTTTGAAATTTCAGTTAATGAGTTGGCCCTTTGGTTACTCATTTGTCCCTGTGTCTTTTGGTTACCCAGTTGTCGATGTTCGAAATTCAGTTAATGAGTTGCCTCCTTGGTTACTCATTTGTCGCCCTGACTCTTGGTTAACCAGTTGTCGATGTTCGAAATTCAGTTACTGAGTTGCCTCCTTGGTTAATCATTTGTCGCTCTGACATTTGGTTAACCAGTTGTCGATGTTCGAAATTCAGTTAATGAGTTGCCTCCTTGGTTTATCATTTGTCGCTCTGGCTTTTGGTTAACCAGTTGTCGATGTTCAAAATTTCAGTTAATGAGCTGCTCTTATGTTCTATGATTTCCGACCTTGACAACTCATTAACCAGTGTTTCAAACAATGCACCAGGCCATTTGACGACCCCAACTCGGTTCCACAAGCGGGAAAGCAGCACCCCAAGGCCCGGTAAGGGGGCCGAATACATTCCCATCGTGAATTCCGTCCCAAATGTGAATGACAAGTTTTCAGTTAATCAGTTGCCTGCTTGGTTACTCATTTGTCGCTCTGACATTTGGTTACCCAGTTGTCGATGTTCAAATTTCAGTTAATGAGTAGCCTCTTTGAAATTTCAGTTAATGAGTTGGCCCTTTGGTTACTCATTTGTCCCTGTGTCTTTTGGTTACCCAGTTGTCGATGTTCGAAATTCAGTTAATGAGTTGCCTCCTTGGTTAATCATTTGTCGCTCTGGCTTTTGGTTAACCAGTTGTCGATGTTCAAAATTTCAGTTATTGAGTTGCCTCTTTGAAATTTCAGTTAATGAGTTGGCCCTTTGGTGACTCATTTGTCCCTGTGTCTTTTGGTTAACCAGTTGTCGATGTTCGAAATTCAGTTAATGAGTTGCCTCCTTGGTTAATCATTTGTCGCTCTGGCTTTTGGTTAACCAGTTGTCGATGTTCAAAATTTCAGTTAATGAGCTGCTCTTATGTTCTATGATTTCCTACCTTGACAACTCATTAACCAGTGTTTCAAACAATGCACCAGGCCATTTGACGACCCCAACTCGGTTCCACAAGCGGGAAAGCAGCACCCCAAGGCCCGGTAAGGGGGCCGAATACATTCCCATCGTGAATTCCGTCCCAAATGTGAAAGACAAGTTTTCAGTTAATCAGTTGCCTGCTTGGTTACTCATTTGTCGCTCTGACATTTGGTTAACCAGTTGTCGATGTTCAAATTTCAGTTAATGAGTAGCCTCTTTGAAATTTCAGTTAATGAGTTGGCCCTTTGGTTACTCATTTGTCCCTGTGTCTTTTGGTTACCCAGTTGTCGATGTTCGAAATTCAGTTTATGAGTTGCCTCCTTGGTTAATCATTTGTCGCTCTGGCTTTTGGTTAACCAGTTGTCGATGTTCAAAATTTCAGTTAATGAGTTGCCTCTTTGAAATTTCAGTTAATGAGTTGGCCCTTTGGTTACTCATTTGTCCCTGTGTCTTTTGGTTAACCAGTTGTCGATGTTCGAAATTCAGTTAATGAGTTGCCTCCTTGGTTAATCATTTGTCGCTCTGGCTTTTGGTTAACCAGTTGTCGATGTTCAAAATTTCAGTTAATGAGCTGCTCTTATGTTCTATGATTTCCTACCTTGACAACTCATTAACCAGTGTTTCAAACAATGCACCAGGCCATTTGACGACCCCAACTCGGTTCCACAAGCGGGAAAGCAGCACCCCAAGGCCCGGTAAGGGGGCCGAATACATTCCCATCGTGAATTCCGTCCCAAATGTGAAAGACAAGTTTTCAGTTAATCAGTTGCCTGCTTGGTTACTCATTTGTCGCTCTGACATTTGGTTAACCAGTTGTCGATGTTCAAATTTCAGTTAATGAGTAGCCTCTTTGAAATTTCAGTTAATGAGTTGGCCCTTTGGTTACTCATTTGTCCCTGTGTCTTTTGGTTACCCAGTTGTCGATGTTCGAAATTCAGTTTATGAGTTGCCTCCTTGGTTAATCATTTGTCGCTCTGGCTTTTGGTTAACCAGTTGTCGATGTTCAAAATTTCAGTTAATGAGTTGCCTCTTTGAAATTTCAGTTAATGAGTTGGCCCTTTGGTGACTCATTTGTCCCTGTGTCTTTTGGTTAACCAGTTGTCGATGTTCGAAATTCAGTTAATGAGTTGCCTCCTTGGTTAATCATTTGTCGCTCTGGCTTTTGGTTAACCAGTTGTCGATGTTCAAAATTTCAGTTAATGAGCTGCTCTTATGTTCTATGATTTCCTACCTTGACAACTCATTAACCAGTGTTTCAAACAATGCACCAGGCCATTTGACGACCCCAACTCGGTTCCACAAGCGGGAAAGCAGCACCCCAAGGCCCGGTAAGGGGGCCGAATACATTCCCATCGTGAATTCCGTCCCAAATGTGAAAGACAAGTTTTCAGTTAATCAGTTGCCTGCTTGGTTACTCATTTGTCGCTCTGACATTTGGTTAACCAGTTGTCGATGTTCAAATTTCAGTTAATGAGTAGCCTCTTTGAAATTTCAGTTAATGAGTTGGCCCTTTGGTTACTCATTTGTCCCTGTGTCTTTTGGTTACCCAGTTGTCGATGTTCGAAATTCAGTTTATGAGTTGCCTCCTTGGTTAATCATTTGTCGCTCTGGCTTTTGGTTAACCAGTTGTCGATGTTCAAAATTTCAGTTAATGAGTTGCCTCTTTGAAATTTCAGTTAATGAGTTGGCCCTTTGGTTACTCATTTGTCCCTGTGTCTTTTGGTTAACCAGTTGTCGATGTTCGAAATTCAGTTAATGAGTTGCCTCCTTGGTTAATCATTTGTCGCTCTGGCTTTTGGTTAACCAGTTGTCGATGTTCAAAATTTCAGTTAATGAGTTGCCTCTTTGAAATTTCAGTTAATGAGTTGGCCCTTTGGTTACTCATTTGTCCCTGTGTCTTTTGGTTAACCAGTTGTCGATGTTCGAAATTCAGTTAATGAGTTGCCTCCTTGGTTAATCATTTGTCGCTCTGACATTTGGTTAACCAGTTGTCGATGTTCGAAATTCAGTTAATGAGTTGCCTCCTTGGTTAATCATTTGTCGCTCTGGCTTTTGGTTAACCAGTTGTCGATGTTCAAAATTTCAGTTAATGAGTTGCCTCTTTGAAATTTCAGTTACTGAGTTGGCCCTTTGGTTACTCATTTGTCCCTGTGTCTTTTGGTTAACCAGTTGTCGATGTTCGAAATTCAGTTACTGAGTTGCCTCCTTGGTTAATCATTTGTCGCTCTGGCTTTTGGTTAACCAGTTGTCGATGTTCAAAATTTCAGTTAATGAGCTGCTCTTATGTTCTATGATTTCCGACCTTGACAACTCATTAACCAGTGTTTCAAACAATGCACCAGGCCATTTGACGACCCCAACTCGGTTCCACAAGCGGGAAAGCAGCACCCCAAGGCCCGGTAAGGGGGCCGAATACATTCCCATCGTGAATTCCGTCCCAAATGTGAATGACAAGTTTTCAGTTAATCAGTTGCCTCCTTGGTTAATCATTTGTCGCTCTGACATTTGGTTATCCAGTTGTCGATGTTCAAAATTTCAGTTAATGAGTTGCCTCTTTGAAATTTCAGTTACTGAGTTGGCCCTTTGGTTACTCATTTGTCCCTGTGTCTTTTGGTTAACCAGTTGTCGATGTTCGAAATTCAGTTAATGAGTTGCCTCCTTGGTTAATCATTTGTCGCTCTGACTCTTGGTTAACCAGTTGTCGATGTTCGAAATTCAGTTAATGAGTTGCCTCCTTGGTTAATCATTTGTCGCTCTGACTTTTGGTTAACCAGTTGTCGATGTTCGAAATTCAGTTAATGAGTTGCCTCCTTGGTTAATCATTTGTCGCTCTGGCTTTTGGTTAACCAGTTGTCGATGTTCAAAATTTCAGTTAATGAGCTGCTCTTATGTTCTATGATTTCCGACCTTGACAACTCATTAACCAGTGTTTCAAACAATGCACCAGGCCATTTGACGACCCCAACTCGGTTCCACAAGCGGGAAAGCAGCACCCCCAAGCCCCGGTAAGGCGGCCGAATACATTCCCATCCTGAATTCCGTCCCAAATGTGAATGACAAGTTTTCAGTTAATCATTTGCCACCTTGGTTCATCATTTGCCACTCTGACTTTTGGTTTCCCAGTTGTCAGTTTTCACATTTCAGTTACTGAGTTGACTTTGTCTTTCTCACTCTGTGTATCTCTATCTTCTCTCTGTCTCTCTCAGTGTATGCGAGTGTCTGTGTGTGTTCCACTGCCGCCCGGCCAACCGGGTCCAAAGGCCCGCCACGTTACACACGAAAAACCCCGGTCTCGCTTCGGAGCGACGGGCACCCGGCTTCTCGGTGTCGGACCGACTCCGTTCAGATACCGCTGGATGCCCCTTGCCCCTGGCTTGCTCTGGCAGCCGGCGCGTGCAGGCCGCCCCCTGCCCCGCCGTCTCAGTGGTCGGAAAGCGGTCTCCAGCCAACGGCTGTACCTCGGCCGCGGAAAGAGGCAGCTACACAAGCGAGGCACTGCTCTGTGCGGCCCCGCCACCCCGTTCAGCTGCCGTTGTCCCCGACCGGATCGGACTTTCCTTCCCGAAGTTATCCCCGATAAGCTGCCGCTGACCGACGGCCCGTCAGCCGCTGCGGGACGGCGACACTTTCCCGAACTCGCCCGGGGCCACTTCGGCAATATAGTGTGCGCCGGAGCCGGGGCTTTCCAACGAGCCATCCCCGAACGAAATCGGACACGGGAGTCGGGAGCGACAGGCGTTCGACTGGTGCCGGGCAACCGGGTCCAAACGCCCGCCTTGTTAAACACACGTACACCCCAGGCTCGATTCGGAGCGACGGGCACCCGGCTTCCCGGTGTCGGACCGACTCCGTTCAGATACCGTTGGATGCCCCTTGCCCCTGGCTTGCTCTGGCAGCCGGCGCGTGCAGGCCGCCCCCCGCCCCGCCGTCTCAGTGGTCGGAAAGTGGTCTCCAGCCAACGGCTGTACCTCGGCCGGGGAAAGGGGCAGCTACACAAGCCAGGCACTGGTCTGTGCGGGCCCGCCACCCCGTTCGGCTGCCGTTGATCCGGACCGGATCGGACTTTCCCTCCCGAAGTTATGCCCGATAAGCTGCCGCTCACCGGCGGCCCGTCAGCCGCTGCGGGATGGCGACACTTTGCCGAACTTGCCGGGGTCCAGGCCGATAATATAGTGTGCGCCAGCGCCGGGGCTTTCCAACGAGCCCTCCCTGACCGAAATCGGACACGGGAGTCCAGAGCGATAGGCGTTCGACTGCCGGCCGGCCAAACACAGGCAATCCCCCGCCGTTGCGGACCCGCTCCAGGACAACCGGGTCCAAACGCCCGCCTCGTTACACGCACGAAAACACCGGGCTCGATTCGGAGCGACGGGCACCCGGCTTCCCGGTGTCGGACCGACTCCGTTCCGGTACCCTTGGATGCCCCTTGCCCCTGGCTTGCTAGGACAGCCGGCGCGTCAAGGTGGGCCCCCGCGGCTCCGGCTCAGCAGTCGGAAAGCGGTCTCCAGCCAACGGCTGTACCTCGGCCGGGGAAAGGGGCAGCTACACAAGCCCGCTACTGGTCTGTGCGGCCCCGCCACCCCGTTCAGTGGCAGTTGACCCCGACCGGATCGGACTTTCCTTCCCGAAGTTATCCCCGATAAGCTGCCGCTGACCGACGGGGCGGCAGCCGGTACGGGTCGCCGACACTTTCCCGAACTGGCCGGGATCCAGTCCGATAATATAGTGTGCGCCAGCGCCGGGGCTTTCCAATGAGCCCTCCCTGACCGAAATCGGACACGGGAGTCCGGAGCCAAAGGCGTTCGACTGCCGGCCGGCCAAACTCAGGCAACCTCCCGCCGTTGCGGACCCGCTCCCGGACAACCGGGTCCAAACGCCCGCCCTGTTACACGCACGAAAACACCGGGCTCGATTCGGAGCGACGGGCACCCGGCTTCCCGGTGTCGGACCGACTCCGTTCCGGTACCACTGGATGCCCCTTGCCCCTGGCTTGCTAGGACAGCCGGCGCGTCAAGGTGGGCCCCCGCGGCTCCGGCTCAGCAGTCGGAAAGCGGTCTCCAGCCAACGGCTGTACCTCGGCCGGGCCAAGCGGCAGCTGCACAAGCCCGCTACTGGTCTGTGCGGCCCCCCCACCCCGTTCAGTAGCAGTTCACCCCAACCGGATCGGACTTTCCGTCCCGAAGTTATCCCCGATAAGCTGCCGCTGACCGACGGGGCGGCAGCCGCTACGGGACTGCGACACTTTCCCGAACTTGCCGGGGTCCAGGCCGATAATATAGTGTGCGCCAGCGCCGGGGCTTTCCAACGAGCCCTCCCTGACCGAAATCGGACACGGGAGTCCGGAGCCAAAGGCGTTCGACTGCCGGCCGGCCAAACACAGGCAACCTCCCGCCGTTGCGGACCCGCTCCCGGACAACCGGGTCCAAACGCCCGCCCTGTTACACGCACGAAAACACCGGGCTCGATTCGGAGCGACGGGCACCCGGCTTCCCGGTGTCGGACCGACTCCGTTCCGGTACCACTGGATGCCCCTTGCCCCTGGCTTGCTAGTACAGCCGGCGCGTCAAGGTGGGCCCCCGCGGCTCCGGCTCAGCAGTCGGAAAGCGGTCTCCAGCCAACGGCTGTACCTCGGCCGGGCCAAGCGGCAGCTGCACAAGCCCGCTACTGGTCTGTGCGGCCCCGCCACCCCGTTCAGTGGCAGTTGACCCCGACCGGATCGGACTTTCCGTCCCGAAGTTATCCCCGATAAGCTGCCGCTGACCGACGGGGCGGCAGCCGCTACGGGACTGCGACACTTTCCCGAACTTGCCGGGGTCCAGGCCGATAATATAGTGTGCGCCAGCGCCGGGGCTTTCCAACGAGCCCTCCCTGACCGAAATCGGACACGGGAGTCCGGAGCGAAAGGCGTTCGACTGCCGGCCGGCCAAACCCAGGCAATCTCCCGCCGTTGCGGACCCGCTCCCGGACAACCGGGTCCAAACGCCCGCCCTGTTACACGCACGAAAACCCCGGGCTCGATTCGGAGCGACGGGCACCCGACTTCCCGGTGTCGGACCGACTCCCTTCTGGTACCACTGGATGCCCCTGGCCCCTGGCTTGCTCGGACAGCCGGCGCGTCAAGGTGGGTCCCCGCGGCACCGGCTCAGCAGTCGGAAAGCGGTCTCCAGCCAACGGCTGTACCTCGGCCGGGCCAAGAGGCAGCTACACAAGCCCGCTACTGGTCTGTGCGGCCCCGCCACCCCGTTCAGTCGCAGTTCACCCCGATCGGATCGGACTTTCCGTCCCGAAGTTATCCGCGATAAGCTGCCGCTGACCGACGGGGCGGCCGCCGGAACGGGACTGCGACACTTTCCCGAACTTGCCGGGGCCCAGGCCGATAATATAGTGTGCGCCAGCGTCGGGGCTTTCCAACCAGCCCTCCCTGACCGAAATCGGACACGGGAGTCCGGAGCCAAAGGCGTTCGACTGCCGGCCGGCCAAACCCAGGCAATCTCCCGCCGTTGGGGACCCGCTCCCGGACAACCGGGTCCAAACGCCCGCCCTGTTACACGCACGAAAACACCGGGCTCGATTCGGAGCGACGGGCACCCGACTTCCCGGTGTCGGACCGACTCCCTTCTGGTACCTATGGATGCCCCTTGCCCCTGGCTTGCTCGGACAGCCGGCGCGTCAAGGTGGGTCCCCGCGGCACCGGCTCAGCAGTCGGAAAGCGGTCTCCAGCCAACGGCTGTACCTCGGCCGGGCCAAGAGGCAGCTACACAAGCCCGCTACTGGTCTGTGCGGCCCCACCACCCCGTTCAGTCGCAGTTCACCCCGACCGGATCGGACTTTCCTTCCCGAAGTTATCACCGATAAGCTGCCGCTGACCGCTGGCCTGTTACCCGCTGCCGGACTGCGACACTTTGCCCAACTCGCCAGGGGCCAGTCCGGCAATATAATCTGCGCCAGCGTCGGGGCTTTCCAACCAGCCGTCCCCCACCCTAATCGGACACGGGAGTCGGGAACGGAGCGCCCGCCACCGGCCTTTCTAAACAGCCCAGTCCCCAACAATTCCCAGAAGCAACGCCTTGGCCAGCCTGGCAATTCATACACTGCAAATAGC
>NW_028225738.1:137500-170000 GCF_052327205.1 Somniosus microcephalus
GGGTTAAAAGTCGGTTGGACGGCAGCCCTGGTCGGTCTCTGCAGACCTGGAGGCCCTAGACAGTAATCTGGAAAACAGACAAAGTCTCGAGAAACCACCTCCTACCATTCTCCAGGTACCCCGCCAATCCCCCCTGCCAGAAATGACAAGTGTCAAATCAGCGGGACGGATTTGACTTTTGTGACCGACCGCTGGAACTTTTTTCGGCTACAGGCAGTCAAATTTTTCTCCTTCCGGACTTCCAGTACAACTTTGAACGGCCATATCTCCGCACTCCCGCGTCGGAGCCAAGCCGTTTTTACACCGTTAGACGCGGCTTCCCGTGCCCGTTCGAATGCCGCCCTGCTCGGCGGAAAAGGAGAATTTTTTTATTTTTCGGCCGATTTCGGGAAAAAAAATTCCCGCTCTGAACTCGGATTTTTCGGCTTTAATCGTTTCGTATACGGTCCCTTACGCAAGGGAGCCGAAGCCCCGGCCTCTGCCGGGCGTCAGGCTGCCGTTTTTAAGCCCGACCAAAAACCCGAAAATTGGTTAAAAATGGAAATAAATTTCCACCCAAAAAGGGTTAAAAGTCGGTTGGACGGCAGCCCGGGTCGGTCTCTGCAGACCTGGAGGCCCTAGACAGTAATCTGGAAAACAGATAAAGTCTCGAAAAACCACCTCCTACCATTCTCCAGGTACCCCGCCAATCCCCCCTGCCAGAAATGACAAGTGTCAAATCAGCGGGACGGATTTGACTTTTGTGACCGACCGCTGGAACTTTTTTCGGCTACAGGCAGTCAAATTTTTCTCCTTCCGGACTTCCAGTACAACTTTGAACGGCCATATCTCCGCACTCCCGCGTCGGAGCCAAGCCGTTTTTACACCGTTAGACGCGGCTTCCCGTGCCCGTTCGAATGCCACCCTGCTCGGCGGAAAAGGAGACATTTTTTTTTTTCCGGCCGTTTTCGGGAAAAAATTTTCCCGCTCTGAACTCCGATTTTACGCCTTTAATCGATTCGGAGACGGTCGCTTACGCAAGGGAGGCGAAGCCCGGGCCTCTGCCGGGCGTCAGCCTGCCGTATGTAAGCCCGTCCGAAGCATGAGTTCCCACTTTTGGTTATCCAGTTGTCAATTTTAAAATTTCAGTTAATCAGTTGCCTGCTTGGTTAATCATTTGTCGCTCTGACATTTGGTTAACCAGTTGTCGATGTTCGAAATTCAGTTAATGAGTTGCCTCTTTGAAATTTCAGTTAATGAGTTGGCCCTTTGGTTACTCATTTGTCCCTGTGTCTTTTGGTTAACCAGTTGTCGATGTTCGAAATTCAGTTAATGAGTTGCCTCCTTGGTTACTCATTTGTCGCTCTGGCTTTTGGTTAACCAGTTGTCGATGTTCAAAATTACAGTTAATGAGTTGCCTCTTTGAAATTTCAGTTAATGAGTTGGCCCTTTGGTTACTCATTTGTCCCTGTGTCTTTTGGTTAACCAGTTGTCGATGTTCGAAATTCAGTTAATGAGTTGCCTCCTTGGTTAATCATTTGTCGCTCTGACTCTTGGTTAACCAGTTGTCGATGTTCAAAATTTCAGTTAATGAGCTGCTCTTATGTTCTATGATTTCCTACCTTGACAACTCATTAACCAGTGTTTCAAACAATGCACCAGGCCATTTGACGACCCCAACTCGGTTCCACAAGCGGGAAAGCAGCACCCCAAGGCCCGGTAAGGGGGCCGAATACATTCCCATCGTGAATTCCGTCCCAAATGTGAATGACAAGTTTTCAGTTAATCAGTTGCCTCCTTGGTTACTCATTTGTCGCTCTGACATTTGGTTAACCAGTTGTCGATGTTCAAATTTCAGTTAATGAGTAGCCTCTTTGAAATTTCAGTTAATGAGTTGGCCCTTTGGTTACTCATTTGTCCCTGTGTCTTTTGGTTACCCAGTTGTCGATGTTCGAAATTCAGTTAATGAGTTGCCTCCTTGGTTATTCATTTGTCGCTCTGGCTTTTGGTTAACCAGTTGTCGATGTTCAAAATTTCAGTTAATGAGTTGCCTCTTTGAAATTTCAGTTAATGAGTTGGCCCTTTGGTTACTCATTTGTCCCTGTGTCTTTTGGTTAACCAGTTGTCGATGTTCGAAATTCAGTTAATGAGTTGCCTCCTTGGTTAATCATTTGTCGCTCTGGCTTTTGGTTAACCAGTTGTCGATGTTCAAAATTACAGTTAATGAGTTGCCTCTTTGAAATTTCAGTTAATGAGTTGGCCCTTTGGTTACTCATTTGTCCCTGTGTCTTTTGGTTAACCAGTTGTCGATGTTCGAAATTCAGTTAATGAGTTGCCTCCTTGGTTAATCATTTGTCGCTCTGGCTTTTGGTTAACCAGTTGTCGATGTTCAAAATTACAGTTACTGAGTTGCCTCTTTGAAATTTCAGTTAATGAGTTGGCCCTTTGGTTACTCATTTGTCCCTGTGTCTTTTGGTTAACCAGTTGTCGATGTTCGAAATTCAGTTAATGAGTTGCCTCCTTGGTTAATCATTTGTCGCTCTGGCTTTTGGTTAACCAGTTGTCGATGTTCAAAATTACAGTTAATGAGTTGCCTCTTTGAAATTTCAGTTAATGAGTTGGCCCTTTGGTTACTCATTTGTCCCTGTGTCTTTTGGTTAACCAGTTGTCGATGTTCGAAATTCAGTTAATGAGTTGCCTCCTTGGTTAATCATTTGTCGCTCTGGCTTTTGGTTAACCAGTTGTCGATGTTCAAAATTACAGTTAATGAGTTGCCTCTTTGAAATTTCAGTTAATGAGTTGGCCCTTTGGTTACTCATTTGTCCCTGTGTCTTTTGGTTAACCAGTTGTCGATGTTCGAAATTCAGTTAATGAGTTGCCTCCTTGGTTAATCATTTGTCGCTCTGGCTTTTGGTTAACCAGTTGTCGATGTTCAAAATTTCAGTTAATGAGCTGCTCTTATGTTCTATGATTTCCGACCTTGACAACTCATTAACCAGTGTTTCAAACAATGCACCAGGCCATTTGACGACCCCAACTCGGTTCCACAAGCGGGAAAGCAGCACCCCAAGGCCCGGTAAGGGGGCCGAATACATTCCCATCGTGAATTCCGTCCCAAATGTGAATGACAAGTTTTCAGTTAATCAGTTGCCTGCTTGGTTACTCATTTGTCGCTCTGACATTTGGTTAACCAGTTGTCGATGTTCAAAATTTCAGTTAATGAGTTGCCTCTTTGAAATTTCAGTTAATGAGTTGGCCCTTTGGTTACTCATTTGTCCCTGTGTCTTTTGGTTAACCAGTTGTCGATGTTCGAAATTCAGTTAATGAGTTGCCTCCTTGGTTAATCATTTGTCGCCCTGACTCTTGGTTAACCAGTTGTCGATGTTCGAAATTCAGTTATTGAGTTGCCTCCTTGGTTACTCATTTGTCGCTCTGACATTTGGTTAACCAGTTGTCGATGTTCGAAATTCAGTTAATGAGTTGCCTCCTTGGTTAATCATTTGTCGCTCTGGCTTTTGGTTAACCAGTTGTCGATGTTCAAAATTTCAGTTAATGAGTTGCCTCTTTGAAATTTCAGTTAATGAGTTGGCCCTTTGGTTACTCATTTGTCCCTGTGTCTTTTGGTTAACCAGTTGTCGATGTTCGAAATTCAGTTAATGAGTTGCCTCCTTGGTTAATCATTTGTCGCTCTGACTCTTGGTTAACCAGTTGTCGATGTTCGAAATTCAGTTAATGAGTTGCCTCCTTGGTTAATCATTTGTCGCTCTGACTCTTGGTTAACCAGTTGTCGATGTTCGAAATTTCAGTTAATGAGCTGCTCTTATGTTCTATGATTTCCGACCTTGACAACTCATTAACCAGTGTTTCAAACAATGCACCAGGCCATTTGACGACCCCAACTCGGTTCCACAAGCGGGAAAGCAGCACCCCAAGGCCCGGTAAGGGGGCCGAATACATTCCCATCGTGAATTCCGTCCCTAATGTGAATGACAAGTTTTCAGTTAATCAGTTGCCTGCTTGGTTACTCATTTGTCGCTCTGACATTTGGTTAACCAGTTGTCGATGTTCAAATTTCAGTTAATGAGTAGCCTCTTTGAAATTTCAGTTAATGAGTTGGCCCTTTGGTTACTCATTTGTCCCTGTGTCTTTTGGTTAACCAGTTGTCGATGTTCGAAATTCAGTTAATGAGTTGCCTCCTTGGTTAATCATTTGTCGCTCTGGCTTTTGGTTAACCAGTTGTCGATGTTCAAAATTTCAGTTAATGAGTTGCCTCTTTGAAATTTCAGTTACTGAGTTGGCCCTTTGGTTACTCATTTGTCCCTGTGTCTTTTGGTTAACCAGTTGTCGATGTTCGAAATTCAGTTAATGAGTTGCCTCCTTGGTTAATCATTTGTCGCTCTGGCTTTTGGTTAACCAGTTGTCGATGTTCAAAATTTCAGTTAATGAGTTGCCTCTTTGAAATTTCAGTTAATGAGTTGGCCCTTTGGTTACTCATTTGTCCCTGTGTCTTTTGGTTAACCAGTTGTCGATGTTCGAAATTCAGTTAATGAGTTGCCTCCTTGGTTAATCATTTGTCGCCCTGACTCTTGGTTAACCAGTTGTCGATGTTCGAAATTCAGTTATTGAGTTGCCTCCTTGGTTACTCATTTGTCGCTCTGACATTTGGTTAACCAGTTGTCGATGTTCGAAATTCAGTTAATGAGTTGCCTCCTTGGTTAATCATTTGTCGCTCTGGCTTTTGGTTAACCAGTTGTCGATGTTCAAAATTTCAGTTAATGAGTTGCCTCTTTGAAATTTCAGTTAATGAGTTGGCCCTTTGGTTACTCATTTGTCCCTGTGTCTTTTGGTTAACCAGTTGTCGATGTTCGAAATTCAGTTAATGAGTTGCCTCCTTGGTTAATCATTTGTCGCCCTGACTCTTGGTTAACCAGTTGTCGATGTTCGAAATTCAGTTAATGAGTTGCCTCCTTGGTTAATCATTTGTCGCTCTGACATTTGGTTAACCAGTTGTCGATGTTCGAAATTCAGTTAATGAGTTGCCTCCTTGGTTAATCATTTGTCGCTCTGGCTTTTGGTTAACCAGTTGTCGATGTTCAAAATTTCAGTTAATGAGTTGCCTCTTTGAAATTTCAGTTAATGAGTTGGCCCTTTGGTGACTCATTTGTCCCTGTGTCTTTTGGTTAACCAGTTGTCGATGTTCGAAATTCAGTTAATGAGTTGCCTCCTTGGTTAATCATTTGTCGCTCTGGCTTTTGGTTAACCAGTTGTCGATGTTCAAAATTACAGTTAATGAGTTGCCTCTTTGAAATTTCAGTTAATGAGTTGGCCCTTTGGTTACTCATTTGTCCCTGTGTCTTTTGGTTAACCAGTTGTCGATGTTCGAAATTCAGTTAATGAGTTGCCTCCTTGGTTAATCATTTGTCGCTCTGGCTTTTGGTTAACCAGTTGTCGATGTTCAAAATTACAGTTACTGAGTTGCCTCTTTGAAATTTCAGTTAATGAGTTGGCCCTTTGGTTACTCATTTGTCCCTGTGTCTTTTGGTTAACCAGTTGTCGATGTTCGAAATTCAGTTACTGAGTTGCCTCCTTGGTTAATCATTTGTCGCTCTGGCTTTTGGTTAACCAGTTGTCGATGTTCAAAATTACAGTTACTAAGTTGCCTCTTTGAAATTTCAGTTAATGAGTTGGCCCTTTGGTTACTCATTTGTCCCTGTGTCTTTTGGTTAACCAGTTGTCGATGTTCGAAATTCAGTTAATGAGTTGCCTCCTTGGTTAATCATTTGTCGCTCTGGCTTTTGGTTAACCAGTTGTCGATGTTCAAAATTACAGTTAATGAGTTGCCTCTTTGAAATTTCAGTTAATGAGTTGGCCCTTTGGTTACTCATTTGTCCCTGTGTCTTTTGGTTAACCAGTTGTCGATGTTCGAAATTCAGTTAATGAGTTGCCTCCTTGGTTAATCATTTGTCGCTCTGGCTTTTGGTTAACCAGTTGTCGATGTTCAAAATTACAGTTAATGAGTTGCCTCTTTGAAATTTCAGTTAATGAGTTGGCCCTTTGGTTACTCATTTGTCCCTGTGTCTTTTGGTTAACCAGTTGTCGATGTTCGAAATTCAGTTAATGAGTTGCCTCCTTGGTTAATCATTTGTCGCTCTGGCTTTTGGTTAACCAGTTGTCGATGTTCAAAATTACAGTTACTGAGTTGCCTCTTTGAAATTTCAGTTAATGAGTTGGCCCTTTGGTTACTCATTTGTCCCTGTGTCTTTTGGTTAACCAGTTGTCGATGTTCGAAATTCAGTTAATGAGTTGCCTCCTTGGTTAATCATTTGTCGCTCTGGCTTTTGGTTAACCAGTTGTCGATGTTCAAAATTACAGTTAATGAGTTGCCTCTTTGAAATTTCAGTTAATGAGTTGGCCCTTTGGTTACTCATTTGTCCCTGTGTCTTTTGGTTAACCAGTTGTCGATGTTCGAAATTCAGTTAATGAGTTGCCTCCTTGGTTAATCATTTGTCGCTCTGGCTTTTGGTTAACCAGTTGTCGATGTTCAAAATTACAGTTAATGAGTTGCCTCTTTGAAATTTCAGTTAATGAGTTGGCCCTTTGGTTACTCATTTGTCCCTGTGTCTTTTGGTTAACCAGTTGTCGATGTTCGAAATTCAGTTAATGAGTTGCCTCCTTGGTTAATCATTTGTCGCTCTGGCTTTTGGTTAACCAGTTGTCGATGTTCAAAATTTCAGTTAATGAGCTGCTCTTATGTTCTATGATTTCCGACCTTGACAACTCATTAACCAGTGTTTCAAACAATGCACCAGGCCATTTGACGACCCCAACTCGGTTCCACAAGCGGGAAAGCAGCACCCCAAGGCCCGGTAAGGGGGCCGAATACATTCCCATCGTGAATTCCGTCCCAAATGTGAATGACAAGTTTTCAGTTAATCAGTTGCCTGCTTGGTTACTCATTTGTCGCTCTGACATTTGGTTAACCAGTTGTCGATGTTCAAAATTTCAGTTAATGAGTTGCCTCTTTGAAATTTCAGTTAATGAGTTGGCCCTTTGGTTACTCATTTGTCCCTGTGTCTTTTGGTTAACCAGTTGTCGATGTTCGAAATTCAGTTAATGAGTTGCCTCCTTGGTTAATCATTTGTCGCTCTGGCTTTTGGTTAACCAGTTGTCGATGTTCAAAATTTCAGTTAATGAGCTGCTCTTATGTTCTATGATTTCCTACCTTGACAACTCATTAACCAGTGTTTCAAACAATGCACCAGGCCATTTGACGACCCCAACTCGGTTCCACAAGCGGGAAAGCAGCACCCCAAGCCCCGGTAAGGGGGCCGAATACATTCCCATCCTGAATTCCGTCCCAAATGTGAATGACAAGTTTTCAGTTAATCAGTTGCCTGCTTGGTTACTCATTTGTCGCTCTGACATTTGGTTAACCAGTTGTCGATGTTCAAATTTCAGTTAATGAGTAGCCTCTTTGAAATTTCAGTTAATGAGTTGGCCCTTTGGTTACTCATTTGTCCCTGTGTCTTTTGGTTACCCAGTTGTCGATGTTCGAAATTCAGTTAATGAGTTGCCTCCTTGGTTAATCATTTGTCGCTCTGACTCTTGGTTAACCAGTTGTCGATGTTCGAAATTCAGTTAATGAGTTGCCTCCTTGGTTAATCATTTGTCGCTCTGACATTTGGTTAGCCAGTTGTCGATGTTCGAAATTCAGTTAATGAGTTGCCTCCTTGGTTAATCATTTGTCGCTCTGGCTTTTGGTTATCCAGTTGTCGATGTTCAAAATTTCAGTTAATGAGTTGCCTCTTTGAAATTTCAGTTAATGAGTTGGCCCTTTGGTTACTCATTTGTCCCTGTGTCTTTTGGTTAACCAGTTGTCGATGTTCGAAATTCAGTTAATGAGTTGCCTCCTTGGTTAATCATTTGTCGCTCTGGCTTTTGGTTAACCAGTTGTCGATGTTCAAAATTTCAGTTAATGAGCTGCTCTTATGTTCTATGATTTCCTACCTTGACAACTCATTAACCAGTGTTTCAAACAATGCACCAGGCCATTTGACGACCCCAACTCGGTTCCACAAGCGGGAAAGCAGCACCCCAAGCCCCGGTAAGGGGGCCGAATACATTCCCATCCTGAATTCCGTCCCAAATGTGAATGACAAGTTTTCAGTTAATCAGTTGCCTGCTTGGTTACTCATTTGTCGCTCTGACATTTGGTTAGCCAGTTGTCGATGTTCGAAATTCAGTTAATGAGTTGCCTCTTTGAAATTTCAGTTAATGAGTTGGCCCTTTGGTTACTCATTTGTCCCTGTGTCTTTTGGTTAACCAGTTGTCGATGTTCGAAATTCAGTTAATGAGTTGCCTCCTTGGTTAATCATTTGTCGCTCTGACTCTTGGTTAACCAGTTGTCGATGTTCGAAATTCAGTTAATGAGTTGCCTCCTTGGTTAATCATTTGTCGCTCTGACATTTGGTTAGCCAGTTGTCGATGTTCGAAATTCAGTTAATGAGTTGCCTCCTTGGTTAATCATTTGTCGCTCTGGCTTTTGGTTATCCAGTTGTCGATGTTCAAAATTTCAGTTAATGAGTTGCCTCTTTGAAATTTCAGTTAATGAGTTGGCCCTTTGGTTACTCATTTGTCCCTGTGTCTTTTGGTTAACCAGTTGTCGATGTTCGAAATTCAGTTACTGAGTTGCCTCCTTGGTTAATCATTTGTCGCTCTGGCTTTTGGTTAACCAGTTGTCGATGTTCAAAATTTCAGTTAATGAGCTGCTCTTATGTTCTATGATTTCCTACCTTGACAACTCATTAACCAGTGTTTCAAACAATGCACCAGGCCATTTGACGACCCCAACTCGGTTCCACAAGCGGGAAAGCAGCACCCCCAAGCCCCGGTAAGGGGGCCGAATACATTCCCATCCTGAATTCCGTCCCAAATGTGAATGACAAGTTTTCAGTTAATCAGTTGCCTGCTTGGTTACTCATTTGTCGCTCTGACATTTGGTTAGCCAGTTGTCGATGTTCGAAATTCAGTTAATGAGTTGCCTCTTTGAAATTTCAGTTAATGAGTTGGCCCTTTGGTTACTCATTTGTCCCTGTGTCTTTTGGTTAACCAGTTGTCGATGTTCGAAATTCAGTTAATGAGTTGCCTCCTTGGTTATTCATTTGTCGCTCTGACATTTGGTTAACCAGTTGTCGATGTTCGAAATTCAGTTAATGAGTTGCCTCCTTGGTTAATCATTTGTCGCTCTGACATTTGGTTAACCAGTTGTCGATGTTCGAAATTCAGTTAATGAGTTGCCTCCTTGGTTACTCATTTGTCGCTCTGGCTTTTGGTTAACCAGTTGTCGATGTTCAAAATTACAGTTAATGAGTTGCCTCTTTGAAATTTCAGTTAATGAGTTGGCCCTTTGGTTACTCATTTGTCCCTGTGTCTTTTGGTTAACCAGTTGTCGATGTTCGAAATTCAGTTAATGAGTTGCCTCCTTGGTTAATCATTTGTCGCTCTGGCTTTTGGTTAACCAGTTGTCGATGTTCAAAATTTCAGTTAATGAGCTGCTCTTATGTTCTATGATTTCCTACCTTGACAACTCATTAACCAGTGTTTCAAACAATGCACCAGGCCATTTGACGACCCCAACTCGGTTCCACAAGCGGGAAAGCAGCACCCCAAGGCCCGGTAAGGGGGCCGAATACATTCCCATCGTGAATTCCGTCCCAAATGTGAATGACAAGTTTTCAGTTAATCAGTTGCCTGCTTGGTTACTCATTTGTCGCTCTGACATTTGGTTAACCAGTTGTCGATGTTCAAAATTTCAGTTAATGAGTTGCCTCTTTGAAATTTCAGTTAATGAGTTGGCCCTTTGGTTACTCATTTGTCCCTGTGTCTTTTGGTTACCCAGTTGTCGATGTTCGAAATTCAGTTAATGAGTTGCCTCCTTGGTTAATCATTTGTCGCCCTGACTCTTGGTTAACCAGTTGTCGATGTTCGAAATTCAGTTAATGAGTTGCCTCCTTGGTTAATCATTTGTCGCTCTGACATTTGGTTAACCAGTTGTCGATGTTCGAAATTCAGTTAATGAGTTGCCTCCTTGGTTAATCATTTGTCGCTCTGGCTTTTGGTTAACCAGTTGTCGATGTTCAAAATTTCAGTTAATGAGTTGCCTCTTTGAAATTTCAGTTAATGAGTTGGCCCTTTGGTGACTCATTTGTCCCTGTGTCTTTTGGTTAACCAGTTGTCGATGTTCGAAATTCAGTTAATGAGTTGCCTCCTTGGTTAATCATTTGTCGCTCTGGCTTTTGGTTAACCAGTTGTCGATGTTCAAAATTTCAGTTAATGAGTTGCCTCTTTGAAATTTCAGTTAATGAGTTGGCCCTTTGGTTACTCATTTGTCCCTGTGTCTTTTGGTTAACCAGTTGTCGATGTTCGAAATTCAGTTAATGAGTTGCCTCCTTGGTTAATCATTTGTCGCTCTGGCTTTTGGTTAACCAGTTGTCGATGTTCAAAATTTCAGTTAATGAGCTGCTCTTATGTTCTATGATTTCCGACCTTGACAACTCATTAACCAGTGTTTCAAACAATGCACCAGGCCATTTGACGACCCCAACTCGGTTCCACAAGCGGGAAAGCAGCACCCCAAGGCCCGGTAAGGGGGCCGAATACATTCCCATCGTGAATTCCGTCCCTAATGTGAATGACAAGTTTTCAGTTAATCAGTTGCCTGCTTGGTTACTCATTTGTCGCTCTGACATTTGGTTAACCAGTTGTCGATGTTCAAATTTCAGTTAATGAGTAGCCTCTTTGAAATTTCAGTTAATGAGTTGGCCCTTTGGTTACTCATTTGTCCCTGTGTCTTTTGGTTAACCAGTTGTCGATGTTCGAAATTCAGTTAATGAGTTGCCTCCTTGGTTAATCATTTGTCGCTCTGGCTTTTGGTTAACCAGTTGTCGATGTTCAAAATTTCAGTTAATGAGTTGCCTCTTTGAAATTTCAGTTACTGAGTTGGCCCTTTGGTTACTCATTTGTCCCTGTGTCTTTTGGTTAACCAGTTGTCGATGTTCGAAATTCAGTTAATGAGTTGCCTCCTTGGTTAATCATTTGTCGCTCTGGCTTTTGGTTAACCAGTTGTCGATGTTCAAAATTTCAGTTAATGAGTTGCCTCTTTGAAATTTCAGTTAATGAGTTGGCCCTTTGGTTACTCATTTGTCCCTGTGTCTTTTGGTTAACCAGTTGTCGATGTTCGAAATTCAGTTAATGAGTTGCCTCCTTGGTTAATCATTTGTCGCCCTGACTCTTGGTTAACCAGTTGTCGATGTTCGAAATTCAGTTATTGAGTTGCCTCCTTGGTTACTCATTTGTCGCTCTGACATTTGGTTAACCAGTTGTCGATGTTCGAAATTCAGTTAATGAGTTGCCTCCTTGGTTAATCATTTGTCGCTCTGGCTTTTGGTTAACCAGTTGTCGATGTTCAAAATTTCAGTTAATGAGTTGCCTCTTTGAAATTTCAGTTAATGAGTTGGCCCTTTGGTTACTCATTTGTCCCTGTGTCTTTTGGTTAACCAGTTGTCGATGTTCGAAATTCAGTTAATGAGTTGCCTCCTTGGTTAATCATTTGTCGCCCTGACTCTTGGTTAACCAGTTGTCGATGTTCGAAATTCAGTTAATGAGTTGCCTCCTTGGTTAATCATTTGTCGCTCTGACATTTGGTTAACCAGTTGTCGATGTTCGAAATTCAGTTAATGAGTTGCCTCCTTGGTTAATCATTTGTCGCTCTGGCTTTTGGTTAACCAGTTGTCGATGTTCAAAATTTCAGTTAATGAGTTGCCTCTTTGAAATTTCAGTTAATGAGTTGGCCCTTTGGTGACTCATTTGTCCCTGTGTCTTTTGGTTAACCAGTTGTCGATGTTCGAAATTCAGTTAATGAGTTGCCTCCTTGGTTAATCATTTGTCGCTCTGGCTTTTGGTTAACCAGTTGTCGATGTTCAAAATTACAGTTAATGAGTTGCCTCTTTGAAATTTCAGTTAATGAGTTGGCCCTTTGGTTACTCATTTGTCCCTGTGTCTTTTGGTTAACCAGTTGTCGATGTTCGAAATTCAGTTAATGAGTTGCCTCCTTGGTTAATCATTTGTCGCTCTGGCTTTTGGTTAACCAGTTGTCGATGTTCAAAATTACAGTTACTGAGTTGCCTCTTTGAAATTTCAGTTAATGAGTTGGCCCTTTGGTTACTCATTTGTCCCTGTGTCTTTTGGTTAACCAGTTGTCGATGTTCGAAATTCAGTTACTGAGTTGCCTCCTTGGTTAATCATTTGTCGCTCTGGCTTTTGGTTAACCTGTTGTCGATGTTCAAAATTACAGTTACTAAGTTGCCTCTTTGAAATTTCAGTTAATGAGTTGGCCCTTTGGTTACTCATTTGTCCCTGTGTCTTTTGGTTAACCAGTTGTCGATGTTCGAAATTCAGTTAATGAGTTGCCTCCTTGGTTAATCATTTGTCGCTCTGGCTTTTGGTTAACCAGTTGTCGATGTTCAAAATTACAGTTAATGAGTTGCCTCTTTGAAATTTCAGTTAATGAGTTGGCCCTTTGGTTACTCATTTGTCCCTGTGTCTTTTGGTTAACCAGTTGTCGATGTTCGAAATTCAGTTAATGAGTTGCCTCCTTGGTTAATCATTTGTCGCTCTGGCTTTTGGTTAACCAGTTGTCGATGTTCAAAATTACAGTTACTGAGTTGCCTCTTTGAAATTTCAGTTAATGAGTTGGCCCTTTGGTTACTCATTTGTCCCTGTGTCTTTTGGTTAACCAGTTGTCGATGTTCGAAATTCAGTTAATGAGTTGCCTCCTTGGTTAATCATTTGTCGCTCTGGCTTTTGGTTAACCAGTTGTCGATGTTCAAAATTACAGTTAATGAGTTGCCTCTTTGAAATTTCAGTTAATGAGTTGGCCCTTTGGTTACTCATTTGTCCCTGTGTCTTTTGGTTAACCAGTTGTCGATGTTCGAAATTCAGTTAATGAGTTGCCTCCTTGGTTAATCATTTGTCGCTCTGGCTTTTGGTTAACCAGTTGTCGATGTTCAAAATTACAGTTAATGAGTTGCCTCTTTGAAATTTCAGTTAATGAGTTGGCCCTTTGGTTACTCATTTGTCCCTGTGTCTTTTGGTTAACCAGTTGTCGATGTTCGAAATTCAGTTAATGAGTTGCCTCCTTGGTTAATCATTTGTCGCTCTGGCTTTTGGTTAACCAGTTGTCGATGTTCAAAATTTCAGTTAATGAGCTGCTCTTATGTTCTATGATTTCCGACCTTGACAACTCATTAACCAGTGTTTCAAACAATGCACCAGGCCATTTGACGACCCCAACTCGGTTCCACAAGCGGGAAAGCAGCACCCCAAGGCCCGGTAAGGGGGCCGAATACATTCCCATCGTGAATTCCGTCCCAAATGTGAATGACAAGTTTTCAGTTAATCAGTTGCCTGCTTGGTTACTCATTTGTCGCTCTGACATTTGGTTAACCAGTTGTCGATGTTCAAAATTTCAGTTAATGAGTTGCCTCTTTGAAATTTCAGTTAATGAGTTGGCCCTTTGGTTACTCATTTGTCCCTGTGTCTTTTGGTTAACCAGTTGTCGATGTTCGAAATTCAGTTAATGAGTTGCCTCCTTGGTTAATCATTTGTCGCTCTGGCTTTTGGTTAACCAGTTGTCGATGTTCAAAATTTCAGTTAATGAGCTGCTCTTATGTTCTATGATTTCCGACCTTGACAACTCATTAACCAGTGTTTCAAACAATGCACCAGGCCATTTGACGACCCCAACTCGGTTCCACAAGCGGGAAAGCAGCACCCCAAGCCCCGGTAAGGGGGCCGAATACATTCCCATCCTGAATTCCGTCCCAAATGTGAATGACAAGTTTTCAGTTAATCAGTTGCCTGCTTGGTTACTCATTTGTCGCTCTGACATTTGGTTAACCAGTTGTCGATGTTCAAATTTCAGTTAATGAGTAGCCTCTTTGAAATTTCAGTTAATGAGTTGGCCCTTTGGTTACTCATTTGTCCCTGTGTCTTTTGGTTACCCAGTTGTCGATGTTCGAAATTCAGTTAATGAGTTGCCTCCTTGGTTAATCATTTGTCGCTCTGACTCTTGGTTAACCAGTTGTCGATGTTCGAAATTCAGTTAATGAGTTGCCTCCTTGGTTAATCATTTGTCGCTCTGACATTTGGTTAGCCAGTTGTCGATGTTCGAAATTCAGTTAATGAGTTGCCTCCTTGGTTAATCATTTGTCGCTCTGGCTTTTGGTTATCCAGTTGTCGATGTTCAAAATTTCAGTTAATGAGTTGCCTCTTTGAAATTTCAGTTAATGAGTTGGCCCTTTGGTTACTCATTTGTCCCTGTGTCTTTTGGTTAACCAGTTGTCGATGTTCGAAATTCAGTTAATGAGTTGCCTCCTTGGTTAATCATTTGTCGCTCTGGCTTTTGGTTAACCAGTTGTCGATGTTCAAAATTTCAGTTAATGAGCTGCTCTTATGTTCTATGATTTCCTACCTTGACAACTCATTAACCAGTGTTTCAAACAATGCACCAGGCCATTTGACGACCCCAACTCGGTTCCACAAGCGGGAAAGCAGCACCCCAAGCCCCGGTAAGGGGGCCGAATACATTCCCATCCTGAATTCCGTCCCAAATGTGAATGACAAGTTTTCAGTTAATCAGTTGCCTGCTTGGTTACTCATTTGTCGCTCTGACATTTGGTTAGCCAGTTGTCGATGTTCGAAATTCAGTTAATGAGTTGCCTCTTTGAAATTTCAGTTAATGAGTTGGCCCTTTGGTTACTCATTTGTCCCTGTGTCTTTTGGTTAACCAGTTGTCGATGTTCGAAATTCAGTTAATGAGTTGCCTCCTTGGTTAATCATTTGTCGCTCTGACTCTTGGTTAACCAGTTGTCGATGTTCGAAATTCAGTTAATGAGTTGCCTCCTTGGTTAATCATTTGTCGCTCTGACATTTGGTTAGCCAGTTGTCGATGTTCGAAATTCAGTTAATGAGTTGCCTCCTTGGTTAATCATTTGTCGCTCTGGCTTTTGGTTATCCAGTTGTCGATGTTCAAAATTTCAATTAATGAGTTGCCTCTTTGAAATTTCAGTTAATGAGTTGGCCCTTTGGTTACTCATTTGTCCCTGTGTCTTTTGGTTAACCAGTTGTCGATGTTCGAAATTCAGTTAATGAGTTGCCTCCTTGGTTAATCATTTGTCGCTCTGGCTTTTGGTTAACCAGTTGTCGATGTTCAAAATTTCAGTTAATGAGCTGCTCTTATGTTCTATGATTTCCTACCTTGACAACTCATTAACCAGTGTTTCAAACAATGCACCAGGCCATTTGACGACCCCAACTCGGTTCCACAAGCGGGAAAGCAGCACCCCCAAGCCCCGGTAAGGGGGCCGAATACATTCCCATCCTGAATTCCGTCCCAAATGTGAATGACAAGTTTTCAGTTAATCAGTTGCCTGCTTGGTTACTCATTTGTCGCTCTGACATTTGGTTAGCCAGTTGTCGATGTTCGAAATTCAGTTAATGAGTTGCCTCTTTGAAATTTCAGTTAATGAGTTGGCCCTTTGGTTACTCATTTGTCCCTGTGTCTTTTGGTTAACCAGTTGTCGATGTTCGAAATTCAGTTAATGAGTTGCCTCCTTGGTTATTCATTTGTCGCTCTGACATTTGGTTAACCAGTTGTCGATGTTCGAAATTCAGTTAATGAGTTGCCTCCTTGGTTAATCATTTGTCGCTCTGACATTTGGTTAACCAGTTGTCGATGTTCGAAATTCAGTTAATGAGTTGCCTCCTTGGTTACTCATTTGTCGCTCTGGCTTTTGGTTAACCAGTTGTCGATGTTCAAAATTACAGTTAATGAGTTGCCTCTTTGAAATTTCAGTTAATGAGTTGGCCCTTTGGTTACTCATTTGTCCCTGTGTCTTTTGGTTAACCAGTTGTCGATGTTCGAAATTCAGTTAATGAGTTGCCTCCTTGGTTAATCATTTGTCGCTCTGGCTTTTGGTTAACCAGTTGTCGATGTTCAAAATTTCAGTTAATGAGCTGCTCTTATGTTCTATGATTTCCTACCTTGACAACTCATTAACCAGTGTTTCAAACAATGCACCAGGCCATTTGACGACCCCAACTCGGTTCCACAAGCGGGAAAGCAGCACCCCAAGGCCCGGTAAGGGGGCCGAATACATTCCCATCGTGAATTCCGTCCCAAATGTGAATGACAAGTTTTCAGTTAATCAGTTGCCTGCTTGGTTACTCATTTGTCGCTCTGACATTTGGTTAACCAGTTGTCGATGTTCAAAATTTCAGTTAATGAGTTGCCTCTTTGAAATTTCAGTTAATGAGTTGGCCCTTTGGTTACTCATTTGTCCCTGTGTCTTTTGGTTACCCAGTTGTCGATGTTCGAAATTCAGTTAATGAGTTGCCTCCTTGGTTATTCATTTGTCGCCCTGACTCTTGGTTAACCAGTTGTCGATGTTCGAAATTCAGTTAATGAGTTGCCTCCTTGGTTAATCATTTGTCGCTCTGACATTTGGTTAACCAGTTGTCGATGTTCGAAATTCAGTTAATGAGTTGCCTCCTTGGTTAATCATTTGTCGCTCTGGCTTTTGGTTAACCAGTTGTCGATGTTCAAAATTTCAGTTAATGAGTTGCCTCTTTGAAATTTCAGTTAATGAGTTGGCCCTTTGGTGACTCATTTGTCCCTGTGTCTTTTGGTTAACCAGTTGTCGATGTTCGAAATTCAGTTAATGAGTTGCCTCCTTGGTTAATCATTTGTCGCTCTGGCTTTTGGTTAACCAGTTGTCGATGTTCAAAATTTCAGTTAATGAGTTGCCTCTTTGAAATTTCAGTTAATGAGTTGGCCCTTTGGTTACTCATTTGTCCCTGTGTCTTTTGGTTAACCAGTTGTCGATGTTCGAAATTCAGTTAATGAGTTGCCTCCTTGGTTAATCATTTGTCGCTCTGGCTTTTGGTTAACCAGTTGTCGATGTTCAAAATTTCAGTTAATGAGCTGCTCTTATGTTCTATGATTTCCGACCTTGACAACTCATTAACCAGTGTTTCAAACAATGCACCAGGCCATTTGACGACCCCAACTCGGTTCCACAAGCGGGAAAGCAGCACCCCAAGGCCCGGTAAGGGGGCCGAATACATTCCCATCGTGAATTCCGTCCCTAATGTGAATGACAAGTTTTCAGTTAATCAGTTGCCTGCTTGGTTACTCATTTGTCGCTCTGACATTTGGTTAACCAGTTGTCGATGTTCAAATTTCAGTTAATGAGTAGCCTCTTTGAAATTTCAGTTAATGAGTTGGCCCTTTGGTTACTCATTTGTCCCTGTGTCTTTTGGTTAACCAGTTGTCGATGTTCGAAATTCAGTTAATGAGTTGCCTCCTTGGTTAATCATTTGTCGCTCTGGCTTTTGGTTAACCAGTTGTCGATGTTCAAAATTTCAGTTAATGAGTTGCCTCTTTGAAATTTCAGTTACTGAGTTGGCCCTTTGGTTACTCATTTGTCCCTGTGTCTTTTGGTTAACCAGTTGTCGATGTTCGAAATTCAGTTAATGAGTTGCCTCCTTGGTTAATCATTTGTCGCTCTGGCTTTTGGTTAACCAGTTGTCGATGTTCAAAATTTCAGTTAATGAGTTGCCTCTTTGAAATTTCAGTTAATGAGTTGGCCCTTTGGTTACTCATTTGTCCCTGTGTCTTTTGGTTAACCAGTTGTCGATGTTCGAAATTCAGTTAATGAGTTGCCTCCTTGGTTAATCATTTGTCGCCCTGACTCTTGGTTAACCAGTTGTCGATGTTCGAAATTCAGTTATTGAGTTGCCTCCTTGGTTACTCATTTGTCGCTCTGACATTTGGTTAACCAGTTGTCGATGTTCGAAATTCAGTTAATGAGTTGCCTCCTTGGTTAATCATTTGTCGCTCTGGCTTTTGGTTAACCAGTTGTCGATGTTCAAAATTTCAGTTAATGAGTTGCCTCTTTGAAATTTCAGTTAATGAGTTGGCCCTTTGGTTACTCATTTGTCCCTGTGTCTTTTGGTTAACCAGTTGTCGATGTTCGAAATTCAGTTAATGAGTTGCCTCCTTGGTTAATCATTTGTCGCCCTGACTCTTGGTTAACCAGTTGTCGATGTTCGAAATTCAGTTAATGAGTTGCCTCCTTGGTTAATCATTTGTCGCTCTGACATTTGGTTAACCAGTTGTCGATGTTCGAAATTCAGTTAATGAGTTGCCTCCTTGGTTAATCATTTGTCGCTCTGGCTTTTGGTTAACCAGTTGTCGATGTTCAAAATTTCAGTTAATGAGTTGCCTCTTTGAAATTTCAGTTAATGAGTTGGCCCTTTGGTGACTCATTTGTCCCTGTGTCTTTTGGTTAACCAGTTGTCGATGTTCGAAATTCAGTTAATGAGTTGCCTCCTTGGTTAATCATTTGTCGCTCTGGCTTTTGGTTAACCAGTTGTCGATGTTCAAAATTACAGTTAATGAGTTGCCTCTTTGAAATTTCAGTTAATGAGTTGGCCCTTTGGTTACTCATTTGTCCCTGTGTCTTTTGGTTAACCAGTTGTCGATGTTCGAAATTCAGTTAATGAGTTGCCTCCTTGGTTAATCATTTGTCGCTCTGGCTTTTGGTTAACCAGTTGTCGATGTTCAAAATTACAGTTACTGAGTTGCCTCTTTGAAATTTCAGTTAATGAGTTGGCCCTTTGGTTACTCATTTGTCCCTGTGTCTTTTGGTTAACCAGTTGTCGATGTTCGAAATTCAGTTACTGAGTTGCCTCCTTGGTTAATCATTTGTCGCTCTGGCTTTTGGTTAACCTGTTGTCGATGTTCAAAATTACAGTTACTAAGTTGCCTCTTTGAAATTTCAGTTAATGAGTTGGCCCTTTGGTTACTCATTTGTCCCTGTGTCTTTTGGTTAACCAGTTGTCGATGTTCGAAATTCAGTTAATGAGTTGCCTCCTTGGTTAATCATTTGTCGCTCTGGCTTTTGGTTAACCAGTTGTCGATGTTCAAAATTACAGTTAATGAGTTGCCTCTTTGAAATTTCAGTTAATGAGTTGGCCCTTTGGTTACTCATTTGTCCCTGTGTCTTTTGGTTAACCAGTTGTCGATGTTCGAAATTCAGTTAATGAGTTGCCTCCTTGGTTAATCATTTGTCGCTCTGGCTTTTGGTTAACCAGTTGTCGATGTTCAAAATTACAGTTACTGAGTTGCCTCTTTGAAATTTCAGTTAATGAGTTGGCCCTTTGGTTACTCATTTGTCCCTGTGTCTTTTGGTTAACCAGTTGTCGATGTTCGAAATTCAGTTAATGAGTTGCCTCCTTGGTTAATCATTTGTCGCTCTGGCTTTTGGTTAACCAGTTGTCGATGTTCAAAATTACAGTTAATGAGTTGCCTCTTTGAAATTTCAGTTAATGAGTTGGCCCTTTGGTTACTCATTTGTCCCTGTGTCTTTTGGTTAACCAGTTGTCGATGTTCGAAATTCAGTTAATGAGTTGCCTCCTTGGTTAATCATTTGTCGCTCTGGCTTTTGGTTAACCAGTTGTCGATGTTCAAAATTACAGTTAATGAGTTGCCTCTTTGAAATTTCAGTTAATGAGTTGGCCCTTTGGTTACTCATTTGTCCCTGTGTCTTTTGGTTAACCAGTTGTCGATGTTCGAAATTCAGTTAATGAGTTGCCTCCTTGGTTAATCATTTGTCGCTCTGGCTTTTGGTTAACCAGTTGTCGATGTTCAAAATTTCAGTTAATGAGCTGCTCTTATGTTCTATGATTTCCGACCTTGACAACTCATTAACCAGTGTTTCAAACAATGCACCAGGCCATTTGACGACCCCAACTCGGTTCCACAAGCGGGAAAGCAGCACCCCAAGGCCCGGTAAGGGGGCCGAATACATTCCCATCGTGAATTCCGTCCCAAATGTGAATGACAAGTTTTCAGTTAATCAGTTGCCTGCTTGGTTACTCATTTGTCGCTCTGACATTTGGTTAACCAGTTGTCGATGTTCAAAATTTCAGTTAATGAGTTGCCTCTTTGAAATTTCAGTTAATGAGTTGGCCCTTTGGTTACTCATTTGTCCCTGTGTCTTTTGGTTAACCAGTTGTCGATGTTCGAAATTCAGTTAATGAGTTGCCTCCTTGGTTAATCATTTGTCGCTCTGGCTTTTGGTTAACCAGTTGTCGATGTTCAAAATTTCAGTTAATGAGCTGCTCTTATGTTCTATGATTTCCGACCTTGACAACTCATTAACCAGTGTTTCAAACAATGCACCAGGCCATTTGACGACCCCAACTCGGTTCCACAAGCGGGAAAGCAGCACCCCAAGCCCCGGTAAGGGGGCCGAATACATTCCCATCGTGAATTCCGTCCCAAATGTGAATGACAAGTTTTCAGTTAATCAGTTGCCTGCTTGGTTACTCATTTGTCGCTCTGACATTTGGTTAGCCAGTTGTCGATGTTCGAAATTCAGTTAATGAGTTGCCTCTTTGAAATTTCAGTTAATGAGTTGGCCCTTTGGTTACTCATTTGTCCCTGTGTCTTTTGGTTAACCAGTTGTCGATGTTCGAAATTCAGTTAATGAGTTGCCTCCTTGGTTATTCATTTGTCGCTCTGACATTTGGTTAACCAGTTGTCGATGTTCGAAATTCAGTTAATGAGTTGCCTCCTTGGTTAATCATTTGTCGCTCTGACATTTGGTTAACCAGTTGTCGATGTTCGAAATTCAGTTAATGAGTTGCCTCCTTGGTTACTCATTTGTCGCTCTGGCTTTTGGTTAACCAGTTGTCGATGTTCAAAATTACAGTTAATGAGTTGCCTCTTTGAAATTTCAGTTAATGAGTTGGCCCTTTGGTTACTCATTTGTCCCTGTGTCTTTTGGTTAACCAGTTGTCGATGTTCGAAATTCAGTTAATGAGTTGCCTCCTTGGTTAATCATTTGTCGCTCTGGCTTTTGGTTAACCAGTTGTCGATGTTCAAAATTTCAGTTAATGAGCTGCTCTTATGTTCTATGATTTCCTACCTTGACAACTCATTAACCAGTGTTTCAAACAATGCACCAGGCCATTTGACGACCCCAACTCGGTTCCACAAGCGGGAAAGCAGCACCCCAAGGCCCGGTAAGGGGGCCGAATACATTCCCATCGTGAATTCCGTCCCAAATGTGAATGACAAGTTTTCAGTTAATCAGTTGCCTGCTTGGTTACTCATTTGTCGCTCTGACATTTGGTTAACCAGTTGTCGATGTTCAAAATTTCAGTTAATGAGTTGCCTCTTTGAAATTTCAGTTAATGAGTTGGCCCTTTGGTTACTCATTTGTCCCTGTGTCTTTTGGTTACCCAGTTGTCGATGTTCGAAATTCAGTTAATGAGTTGCCTCCTTGGTTAATCATTTGTCGCCCTGACTCTTGGTTAACCAGTTGTCGATGTTCGAAATTCAGTTAATGAGTTGCCTCCTTGGTTAATCATTTGTCGCTCTGACATTTGGTTAACCAGTTGTCGATGTTCGAAATTCAGTTAATGAGTTGCCTCCTTGGTTAATCATTTGTCGCTCTGGCTTTTGGTTAACCAGTTGTCGATGTTCAAAATTTCAGTTAATGAGTTGCCTCTTTGAAATTTCAGTTAATGAGTTGGCCCTTTGGTGACTCATTTGTCCCTGTGTCTTTTGGTTAACCAGTTGTCGATGTTCGAAATTCAGTTAATGAGTTGCCTCCTTGGTTAATCATTTGTCGCTCTGGCTTTTGGTTAACCAGTTGTCGATGTTCAAAATTTCAGTTAATGAGTTGCCTCTTTGAAATTTCAGTTAATGAGTTGGCCCTTTGGTTACTCATTTGTCCCTGTGTCTTTTGGTTAACCAGTTGTCGATGTTCGAAATTCAGTTAATGAGTTGCCTCCTTGGTTAATCATTTGTCGCTCTGGCTTTTGGTTAACCAGTTGTCGATGTTCAAAATTTCAGTTAATGAGCTGCTCTTATGTTCTATGATTTCCGACCTTGACAACTCATTAACCAGTGTTTCAAACAATGCACCAGGCCATTTGACGACCCCAACTCGGTTCCACAAGCGGGAAAGCAGCACCCCAAGGCCCGGTAAGGGGGCCGAATACATTCCCATCGTGAATTCCGTCCCTAATGTGAATGACAAGTTTTCAGTTAATCAGTTGCCTGCTTGGTTACTCATTTGTCGCTCTGACATTTGGTTAACCAGTTGTCGATGTTCAAATTTCAGTTAATGAGTAGCCTCTTTGAAATTTCAGTTAATGAGTTGGCCCTTTGGTTACTCATTTGTCCCTGTGTCTTTTGGTTAACCAGTTGTCGATGTTCGAAATTCAGTTAATGAGTTGCCTCCTTGGTTAATCATTTGTCGCTCTGGCTTTTGGTTAACCAGTTGTCGATGTTCAAAATTTCAGTTAATGAGTTGCCTCTTTGAAATTTCAGTTACTGAGTTGGCCCTTTGGTTACTCATTTGTCCCTGTGTCTTTTGGTTAACCAGTTGTCGATGTTCGAAATTCAGTTAATGAGTTGCCTCCTTGGTTAATCATTTGTCGCTCTGGCTTTTGGTTAACCAGTTGTCGATGTTCAAAATTTCAGTTAATGAGTTGCCTCTTTGAAATTTCAGTTAATGAGTTGGCCCTTTGGTTACTCATTTGTCCCTGTGTCTTTTGGTTAACCAGTTGTCGATGTTCGAAATTCAGTTAATGAGTTGCCTCCTTGGTTAATCATTTGTCGCCCTGACTCTTGGTTAACCAGTTGTCGATGTTCGAAATTCAGTTATTGAGTTGCCTCCTTGGTTACTCATTTGTCGCTCTGACATTTGGTTAACCAGTTGTCGATGTTCGAAATTCAGTTAATGAGTTGCCTCCTTGGTTAATCATTTGTCGCTCTGGCTTTTGGTTAACCAGTTGTCGATGTTCAAAATTTCAGTTAATGAGTTGCCTCTTTGAAATTTCAGTTAATGAGTTGGCCCTTTGGTTACTCATTTGTCCCTGTGTCTTTTGGTTAACCAGTTGTCGATGTTCGAAATTCAGTTAATGAGTTGCCTCCTTGGTTAATCATTTGTCGCCCTGACTCTTGGTTAACCAGTTGTCGATGTTCGAAATTCAGTTAATGAGTTGCCTCCTTGGTTAATCATTTGTCGCTCTGACATTTGGTTAACCAGTTGTCGATGTTCGAAATTCAGTTAATGAGTTGCCTCCTTGGTTAATCATTTGTCGCTCTGGCTTTTGGTTAACCAGTTGTCGATGTTCAAAATTTCAGTTAATGAGTTGCCTCTTTGAAATTTCAGTTAATGAGTTGGCCCTTTGGTGACTCATTTGTCCCTGTGTCTTTTGGTTAACCAGTTGTCGATGTTCGAAATTCAGTTAATGAGTTGCCTCCTTGGTTAATCATTTGTCGCTCTGGCTTTTGGTTAACCAGTTGTCGATGTTCAAAATTACAGTTAATGAGTTGCCTCTTTGAAATTTCAGTTAATGAGTTGGCCCTTTGGTTACTCATTTGTCCCTGTGTCTTTTGGTTAACCAGTTGTCGATGTTCGAAATTCAGTTAATGAGTTGCCTCCTTGGTTAATCATTTGTCGCTCTGGCTTTTGGTTAACCAGTTGTCGATGTTCAAAATTACAGTTACTGAGTTGCCTCTTTGAAATTTCAGTTAATGAGTTGGCCCTTTGGTTACTCATTTGTCCCTGTGTCTTTTGGTTAACCAGTTGTCGATGTTCGAAATTCAGTTACTGAGTTGCCTCCTTGGTTAATCATTTGTCGCTCTGGCTTTTGGTTAACCTGTTGTCGATGTTCAAAATTACAGTTACTAAGTTGCCTCTTTGAAATTTCAGTTAATGAGTTGGCCCTTTGGTTACTCATTTGTCCCTGTGTCTTTTGGTTAACCAGTTGTCGATGTTCGAAATTCAGTTAATGAGTTGCCTCCTTGGTTAATCATTTGTCGCTCTGGCTTTTGGTTAACCAGTTGTCGATGTTCAAAATTACAGTTAATGAGTTGCCTCTTTGAAATTTCAGTTAATGAGTTGGCCCTTTGGTTACTCATTTGTCCCTGTGTCTTTTGGTTAACCAGTTGTCGATGTTCGAAATTCAGTTAATGAGTTGCCTCCTTGGTTAATCATTTGTCGCTCTGGCTTTTGGTTAACCAGTTGTCGATGTTCAAAATTACAGTTACTGAGTTGCCTCTTTGAAATTTCAGTTAATGAGTTGGCCCTTTGGTTACTCATTTGTCCCTGTGTCTTTTGGTTAACCAGTTGTCGATGTTCGAAATTCAGTTAATGAGTTGCCTCCTTGGTTAATCATTTGTCGCTCTGGCTTTTGGTTAACCAGTTGTCGATGTTCAAAATTACAGTTAATGAGTTGCCTCTTTGAAATTTCAGTTAATGAGTTGGCCCTTTGGTTACTCATTTGTCCCTGTGTCTTTTGGTTAACCAGTTGTCGATGTTCGAAATTCAGTTAATGAGTTGCCTCCTTGGTTAATCATTTGTCGCTCTGGCTTTTGGTTAACCAGTTGTCGATGTTCAAAATTACAGTTAATGAGTTGCCTCTTTGAAATTTCAGTTAATGAGTTGGCCCTTTGGTTACTCATTTGTCCCTGTGTCTTTTGGTTAACCAGTTGTCGATGTTCGAAATTCAGTTAATGAGTTGCCTCCTTGGTTAATCATTTGTCGCTCTGGCTTTTGGTTAACCAGTTGTCGATGTTCAAAATTTCAGTTAATGAGCTGCTCTTATGTTCTATGATTTCCGACCTTGACAACTCATTAACCAGTGTTTCAAACAATGCACCAGGCCATTTGACGACCCCAACTCGGTTCCACAAGCGGGAAAGCAGCACCCCAAGGCCCGGTAAGGGGGCCGAATACATTCCCATCGTGAATTCCGTCCCAAATGTGAATGACAAGTTTTCAGTTAATCAGTTGCCTGCTTGGTTACTCATTTGTCGCTCTGACATTTGGTTAACCAGTTGTCGATGTTCAAAATTTCAGTTAATGAGTTGCCTCTTTGAAATTTCAGTTAATGAGTTGGCCCTTTGGTTACTCATTTGTCCCTGTGTCTTTTGGTTAACCAGTTGTCGATGTTCGAAATTCAGTTAATGAGTTGCCTCCTTGGTTAATCATTTGTCGCTCTGGCTTTTGGTTAACCAGTTGTCGATGTTCAAAATTTCAGTTAATGAGCTGCTCTTATGTTCTATGATTTCCGACCTTGACAACTCATTAACCAGTGTTTCAAACAATGCACCAGGCCATTTGACGACCCCAACTCGGTTCCACAAGCGGGAAAGCAGCACCCCAAGCCCCGGTAAGGGGGCCGAATACATTCCCATCGTGAATTCCGTCCCAAATGTGAATGACAAGTTTTCAGTTAATCAGTTGCCTGCTTGGTTACTCATTTGTCGCTCTGACATTTGGTTAGCCAGTTGTCGATGTTCGAAATTCAGTTAATGAGTTGCCTCTTTGAAATTTCAGTTAATGAGTTGGCCCTTTGGTTACTCATTTGTCCCTGTGTCTTTTGGTTAACCAGTTGTCGATGTTCGAAATTCAGTTAATGAGTTGCCTCCTTGGTTATTCATTTGTCGCTCTGACATTTGGTTAACCAGTTGTCGATGTTCGAAATTCAGTTAATGAGTTGCCTCCTTGGTTAATCATTTGTCGCTCTGACATTTGGTTAACCAGTTGTCGATGTTCGAAATTCAGTTAATGAGTTGCCTCCTTGGTTACTCATTTGTCGCTCTGGCTTTTGGTTAACCAGTTGTCGATGTTCAAAATTACAGTTAATGAGTTGCCTCTTTGAAATTTCAGTTAATGAGTTGGCCCTTTGGTTACTCATTTGTCCCTGTGTCTTTTGGTTAACCAGTTGTCGATGTTCGAAATTCAGTTAATGAGTTGCCTCCTTGGTTAATCATTTGTCGCTCTGGCTTTTGGTTAACCAGTTGTCGATGTTCAAAATTTCAGTTAATGAGCTGCTCTTATGTTCTATGATTTCCTACCTTGACAACTCATTAACCAGTGTTTCAAACAATGCACCAGGCCATTTGACGACCCCAACTCGGTTCCACAAGCGGGAAAGCAGCACCCCAAGGCCCGGTAAGGGGGCCGAATACATTCCCATCGTGAATTCCGTCCCAAATGTGAATGACAAGTTTTCAGTTAATCAGTTGCCTGCTTGGTTACTCATTTGTCGCTCTGACATTTGGTTAACCAGTTGTCGATGTTCAAAATTTCAGTTAATGAGTTGCCTCTTTGAAATTTCAGTTAATGAGTTGGCCCTTTGGTTACTCATTTGTCCCTGTGTCTTTTGGTTACCCAGTTGTCGATGTTCGAAATTCAGTTAATGAGTTGCCTCCTTGGTTAATCATTTGTCGCCCTGACTCTTGGTTAACCAGTTGTCGATGTTCGAAATTCAGTTAATGAGTTGCCTCCTTGGTTAATCATTTGTCGCTCTGACATTTGGTTAACCAGTTGTCGATGTTCGAAATTCAGTTAATGAGTTGCCTCCTTGGTTAATCATTTGTCGCTCTGGCTTTTGGTTAACCAGTTGTCGATGTTCAAAATTTCAGTTAATGAGTTGCCTCTTTGAAATTTCAGTTAATGAGTTGGCCCTTTGGTGACTCATTTGTCCCTGTGTCTTTTGGTTAACCAGTTGTCGATGTTCGAAATTCAGTTAATGAGTTGCCTCCTTGGTTAATCATTTGTCGCTCTGGCTTTTGGTTAACCAGTTGTCGATGTTCAAAATTTCAGTTAATGAGTTGCCTCTTTGAAATTTCAGTTAATGAGTTGGCCCTTTGGTTACTCATTTGTCCCTGTGTCTTTTGGTTAACCAGTTGTCGATGTTCGAAATTCAGTTAATGAGTTGCCTCCTTGGTTAATCATTTGTCGCTCTGGCTTTTGGTTAACCAGTTGTCGATGTTCAAAATTTCAGTTAATGAGCTGCTCTTATGTTCTATGATTTCCGACCTTGACAACTCATTAACCAGTGTTTCAAACAATGCACCAGGCCATTTGACGACCCCAACTCGGTTCCACAAGCGGGAAAGCAGCACCCCAAGGCCCGGTAAGGGGGCCGAATACATTCCCATCGTGAATTCCGTCCCTAATGTGAATGACAAGTTTTCAGTTAATCAGTTGCCTGCTTGGTTACTCATTTGTCGCTCTGACATTTGGTTAACCAGTTGTCGATGTTCAAATTTCAGTTAATGAGTAGCCTCTTTGAAATTTCAGTTAATGAGTTGGCCCTTTGGTTACTCATTTGTCCCTGTGTCTTTTGGTTAACCAGTTGTCGATGTTCGAAATTCAGTTAATGAGTTGCCTCCTTGGTTAATCATTTGTCGCTCTGGCTTTTGGTTAACCAGTTGTCGATGTTCAAAATTTCAGTTAATGAGTTGCCTCTTTGAAATTTCAGTTACTGAGTTGGCCCTTTGGTTACTCATTTGTCCCTGTGTCTTTTGGTTAACCAGTTGTCGATGTTCGAAATTCAGTTAATGAGTTGCCTCCTTGGTTAATCATTTGTCGCTCTGGCTTTTGGTTAACCAGTTGTCGATGTTCAAAATTTCAGTTAATGAGTTGCCTCTTTGAAATTTCAGTTAATGAGTTGGCCCTTTGGTTACTCATTTGTCCCTGTGTCTTTTGGTTAACCAGTTGTCGATGTTCGAAATTCAGTTAATGAGTTGCCTCCTTGGTTAATCATTTGTCGCCCTGACTCTTGGTTAACCAGTTGTCGATGTTCGAAATTCAGTTATTGAGTTGCCTCCTTGGTTACTCATTTGTCGCTCTGACATTTGGTTAACCAGTTGTCGATGTTCGAAATTCAGTTAATGAGTTGCCTCCTTGGTTAATCATTTGTCGCTCTGGCTTTTGGTTAACCAGTTGTCGATGTTCAAAATTTCAGTTAATGAGTTGCCTCTTTGAAATTTCAGTTAATGAGTTGGCCCTTTGGTTACTCATTTGTCCCTGTGTCTTTTGGTTAACCAGTTGTCGATGTTCGAAATTCAGTTAATGAGTTGCCTCCTTGGTTAATCATTTGTCGCTCTGACATTTGGTTAACCAGTTGTCGATGTTCGAAATTCAGTTAATGAGTTGCCTCCTTGGTTAATCATTTGTCGCTCTGGCTTTTGGTTAACCAGTTGTCGATGTTCAAAATTTCAGTTAATGAGTTGCCTCTTTGAAATTTCAGTTACTGAGTTGGCCCTTTGGTTACTCATTTGTCCCTGTGTCTTTTGGTTAACCAGTTGTCGATGTTCGAAATTCAGTTACTGAGTTGCCTCCTTGGTTAATCATTTGTCGCTCTGGCTTTTGGTTAACCAGTTGTCGATGTTCAAAATTTCAGTTAATGAGCTGCTCTTATGTTCTATGATTTCCGACCTTGACAACTCATTAACCAGTGTTTCAAACAATGCACCAGGCCATTTGACGACCCCAACTCGGTTCCACAAGCGGGAAAGCAGCACCCCAAGGCCCGGTAAGGGGGCCGAATACATTCCCATCGTGAATTCCGTCCCAAATGTGAATGACAAGTTTTCAGTTAATCAGTTGCCTCCTTGGTTAATCATTTGTCGCTCTGACATTTGGTTATCCAGTTGTCGATGTTCAAAATTTCAGTTAATGAGTTGCCTCTTTGAAATTTCAGTTACTGAGTTGGCCCTTTGGTTACTCATTTGTCCCTGTGTCTTTTGGTTAACCAGTTGTCGATGTTCGAATTTCAGTTAATGAGTTGCCTCCTTGGTTACTCATTTGTCCCTGTGTCTTTTGGTTAACCAGTTGTCGATGTTCGAAATTCAGTTAATGAGTTGCCTCCTTGGTTAATCATTTGTCGCTCTGACTCTTGGTTAACCAGTTGTCGATGTTCGAAATTCAGTTAATGAGTTGCCTCCTTGGTTAATCATTTGTCGCTCTGACTTTTGGTTAACCAGTTGTCGATGTTCGAAATTCAGTTAATGAGTTGCCTCCTTGGTTAATCATTTGTCGCTCTGGCTTTTGGTTAACCAGTTGTCGATGTTCAAAATTTCAGTTAATGAGCTGCTCTTATGTTCTATGATTTCCGACCTTGACAACTCATTAACCAGTGTTTCAAACAATGCACCAGGCCATTTGACGACCCCAACTCGGTTCCACAAGCGGGAAAGCAGCACCCCCAAGCCCCGGTAAGGCGGCCGAATACATTCCCATCCTGAATTCCGTCCCAAATGTGAATGACAAGTTTTCAGTTAATCATTTGCCACCTTGGTTCATCATTTGCCACTCTGACTTTTGGTTTCCCAGTTGTCAGTTTTCACATTTCAGTTACTGAGTTGACTTTGTCTTTCTCACTCTGTGTATCTCTATCTTCTCTCTGTCTCTCTCAGTGTATGCGAGTGTCTGTGTGTGTTCCACTGCCGCCCGGCCAACCGGGTCCAAAGGCCCGCCACGTTACACACGAAAAACCCCGGTCTCGCTTCGGAGCGACGGGCACCCGGCTTCTCGGTGTCGGACCGACTCCGTTCAGATACCGCTGGATGCCCCTTGCCCCTGGCTTGCTCTGGCAGCCGGCGCGTGCAGGCCGCCCCCTGCCCCGCCGTCTCAGTGGTCGGAAAGCGGTCTCCAGCCAACGGCTGTACCTCGGCCGCGGAAAGAGGCAGCTACACAAGCGAGGCACTGCTCTGTGCGGCCCCGCCACCCCGTTCAGCTGCCGTTGTCCCCGACCGGATCGGACTTTCCTTCCCGAAGTTATCCCCGATAAGCTGCCGCTGACCGACGGCCCGTCAGCCGCTGCGGGACGGCGACACTTTCCCGAACTCGCCCGGGGCCACTTCGGCAATATAGTGTGCGCCGGAGCCGGGGCTTTCCAACGAGCCATCCCCGAACGAAATCGGACACGGGAGTCGGGAGCGACAGGCGTTCGACTGGTGCCGGGCAACCGGGTCCAAACGCCCGCCTTGTTAAACACACGTACACCCCAGGCTCGATTCGGAGCGACGGGCACCCGGCTTCCCGGTGTCGGACCGACTCCGTTCAGATACCGTTGGATGCCCCTTGCCCCTGGCTTGCTCTGGCAGCCGGCGCGTGCAGGCCGCCCCCCGCCCCGCCGTCTCAGTGGTCGGAAAGTGGTCTCCAGCCAACGGCTGTACCTCGGCCGGGGAAAGGGGCAGCTACACAAGCCAGGCACTGGTCTGTGCGGGCCCGCCACCCCGTTCGGCTGCCGTTGATCCGGACCGGATCGGACTTTCCCTCCCGAAGTTATGCCCGATAAGCTGCCGCTCACCGGCGGCCCGTCAGCCGCTGCGGGATGGCGACACTTTGCCGAACTTGCCGGGGTCCAGGCCGATAATATAGTGTGCGCCAGCGCCGGGGCTTTCCAACGAGCCCTCCCTGACCGAAATCGGACACGGGAGTCCAGAGCGATAGGCGTTCGACTGCCGGCCGGCCAAACACAGGCAATCCCCCGCCGTTGCGGACCCGCTCCAGGACAACCGGGTCCAAACGCCCGCCTCGTTACACGCACGAAAACACCGGGCTCGATTCGGAGCGAAGGGCACCCGGCTTCCCGGTGTCGGACCGACTCCGTTCCGGTACCCTTGGATGCCCCTTGCCCCTGGCTTGCTAGGACAGCCGGCGCGTCAAGGTGGGCCCCCGCGGCTCCGGCTCAGCAGTCGGAAAGCGGTCTCCAGCCAACGGCTGTACCTCGGCCGGGGAAAGGGGCAGCTACACAAGCCCGCTACTGGTCTGTGCGGCCCCGCCACCCCGTTCAGTGGCAGTTGACCCCGACCGGATCGGACTTTCCTTCCCGAAGTTATCCCCGATAAGCTGCCGCTGACCGACGGGGCGGCAGCCGGTACGGGTCGCCGACACTTTCCCGAACTGGCCGGGATCCAGTCCGATAATATAGTGTGCGCCAGCGCCGGGGCTTTCCAATGAGCCCTCCCTGACCGAAATCGGACACGGGAGTCCGGAGCCAAAGGCGTTCGACTGCCGGCCGGCCAAACTCAGGCAACCTCCCGCCGTTGCGGACCCGCTCCCGGACAACCGGGTCCAAACGCCCGCCCTGTTACACGCACGAAAACACCGGGCTCGATTCGGAGCGACGGGCACCCGGCTTCCCGGTGTCGGACCGACTCCGTTCCGGTACCACTGGATGCCCCTTGCCCCTGGCTTGCTAGGACAGCCGGCGCGTCAAGGTGGGCCCCCGCGGCTCCGGCTCAGCAGTCGGAAAGCGGTCTCCAGCCAACGGCTGTACCTCGGCCGGGCCAAGCGGCAGCTGCACAAGCCCGCTACTGGTCTGTGCGGCCCCCCCACCCCGTTCAGTAGCAGTTCACCCCAACCGGATCGGACTTTCCGTCCCGAAGTTATCCCCGATAAGCTGCCGCTGACCGACGGGGCGGCAGCCGCTACGGGACTGCGACACTTTCCCGAACTTGCCGGGGTCCAGGCCGATAATATAGTGTGCGCCAGCGCCGGGGCTTTCCAACGAGCCCTCCCTGACCGAAATCGGACACGGGAGTCCGGAGCCAAAGGCGTTCGACTGCCGGCCGGCCAAACACAGGCAACCTCCCGCCGTTGCGGACCCGCTCCCGGACAACCGGGTCCAAACGCCCGCCCTGTTACACGCACGAAAACACCGGGCTCGATTCGGAGCGACGGGCACCCGGCTTCCCGGTGTCGGACCGACTCCGTTCCGGTACCACTGGATGCCCCTTGCCCCTGGCTTGCTAGTACAGCCGGCGCGTCAAGGTGGGCCCCCGCGGCTCCGGCTCAGCAGTCGGAAAGCGGTCTCCAGCCAACGGCTGTACCTCGGCCGGGCCAAGCGGCAGCTGCACAAGCCCGCTACTGGTCTGTGCGGCCCCGCCACCCCGTTCAGTGGCAGTTGACCCCGACCGGATCGGACTTTCCGTCCCGAAGTTATCCCCGATAAGCTGCCGCTGACCGACGGGGCGGCAGCCGCTACGGGACTGCGACACTTTCCCGAACTTGCCGGGGTCCAGGCCGATAATATAGTGTGCGCCAGCGCCGGGGCTTTCCAACGAGCCCTCCCTGACCGAAATCGGACACGGGAGTCCGGAGCGAAAGGCGTTCGACTGCCGGCCGGCCAAACCCAGGCAATCTCCCGCCGTTGCGGACCCGCTCCCGGACAACCGGGTCCAAACGCCCGCCCTGTTACACGCACGAAAACCCCGGGCTCGATTCGGAGCGACGGGCACCCGACTTCCCGGTGTCGGACCGACTCCCTTCTGGTACCACTGGATGCCCCTGGCCCCTGGCTTGCTCGGACAGCCGGCGCGTCAAGGTGGGTCCCCGCGGCACCGGCTCAGCAGTCGGAAAGCGGTCTCCAGCCAACGGCTGTACCTCGGCCGGGCCAAGAGGCAGCTACACAAGCCCGCTACTGGTCTGTGCGGCCCCGCCACCCCGTTCAGTCGCAGTTCACCCCGATCGGATCGGACTTTCCGTCCCGAAGTTATCCGCGATAAGCTGCCGCTGACCGACGGGGCGGCCGCCGGAACGGGACTGCGACACTTTCCCGAACTTGCCGGGGCCCA
>NW_028225738.1:182500-184687 GCF_052327205.1 Somniosus microcephalus
GAGGCCCGCAAAAGGCGGCCGAATATTTTCTCATCGGACTTCCGCGTTTTGGTTAATCATGTCTCGAAATCGTTAAATGCACATGTCAATTCGGCGGGAGCAATTCACTTTCCCAAGCCGGAAAGCATCACCGGAGGCCCGCTTGAAGGGCCCTAATATTTTCTCATCGGACTTCCGCGTTTTGGTTAATCATGTCTCGAAATCGTTAAATGCACATGTCAATTCGGCGGGAGCAACTCACTTTCCCAGGCCGGGAAGCAACACCCGAGGCCCGCAAAAGGCGGCCGAATATTTTCTCATCGGACTTCCATATTTTGGGGGTTGGATTCTCTCCCGCATTCCAGCCCCCTGGCCACGGGTCGCTCATTCACTTTCAGCCCGGGCCTTGCCAATTTGGTTAATCAGTTAGCCATGCACCAGACTCGGCCTCGCCTTTTTCATTTATGGTTAATGATGTGCCCAGGCTGGGACTTAGTCTCTCCAGCAGCCAAAACTTTTCACTGGTTAATGAGGTGCCCAGCCCGGCACTTAGTCTCTCTCCCCAGCAAGCTTACTTGGTCGGCCGACATTTGGATCCATTTTCGGGGCTTAATCGGGTCGAATACGGTCCCTTACGCAAGGGGAGCCGAAGCCCCGGCCTCTGCCAGGCGTCAGGCTGCCGTTTTTTAAGCCCGACCAAAAACCCGAAAATTGGTTAAAAATGGAAATAAATTTCCACCCAAAAAGGGTTAAAAGTCGGTTGGACGGCAGCCCTGGTCGGTCTCTGCAGACCTGGAGGCCCTAGACAGTAATCTGGAAAACAGACAAAGTCTCGAGAAACCACCTCCTACCATTCTCCAGGTACCCCGCCAATCCCCCCTGCCAGAAATGACAAGTGTCAAATCAGCGGGACGGATTTGACTTTTGTGACCGACCGCTGGAACTTTTTTCGGCTACAGGCAGTCAAATTTTTCTCCTTCCGGACTTCCAGTACAACTTTGAACGGCCATATCTCCGCACTCCCGCGTCGGAGCCAAGCCGTTTTTACACCGTTAGACGCGGCTTCCCGTGCCCGTTCGAATGCCGCCCTGCTCGGCGGAAAAGGAGAATTTTTTTATTTTTCGGCCGATTTCGGGAAAAAAAATTCCCGCTCTGAACTCGGATTTTTCGGCTTTAATCGTTTCGTATACGGTCCCTTACGCAAGGGAGCCGAAGCCCCGGCCTCTGCCGGGCGTCAGGCTGCCGTTTTTAAGCCCGACCAAAAACCCGAAAATTGGTTAAAAATGGAAATAAATTTCCACCCAAAAAGGGTTAAAAGTCGGTTGGACGGCAGCCCGGGTCGGTCTCTGCAGACCTGGAGGCCCTAGACAGTAATCTGGAAAACAGATAAAGTCTCGAAAAACCACCTCCTACCATTCTCCAGGTACCCCGCCAATCCCCCCTGCCAGAAATGACAAGTGTCAAATCAGCGGGACGGATTTGACTTTTGTGACCGACCGCTGGAACTTTTTTCGGCTACAGGCAGTCAAATTTTTCTCCTTCCGGACTTCCAGTACAACTTTGAACGGCCATATCTCCGCACTCCCGCGTCGGAGCCAAGCCGTTTTTACACCGTTAGACGCGGCTTCCCGTGCCCGTTCGAATGCCACCCTGCTCGGCGGAAAAGGAGACATTTTTTTTTTCCGGCCGTTTTCGGGAAAAAATTTTCCCGCTCTGAACTCCGATTTTACGCCTTTAATCGATTCGGAGACGGTCGCTTACGCAAGGGAGGCGAAGCCCGGGCCTCTGCCGGGCGTCAGCCTGCCGTATGTAAGCCCGTCCGAAGCATGAGTTCCCACTTTTGGTTATCCAGTTGTCAATTTTAAAATTTCAGTTAATCAGTTGCCTGCTTGGTTAATCATTTGTCGCTCTGACATTTGGTTAACCAGTTGTCGATGTTCGAAATTCAGTTAATGAGTTGCCTCTTTGAAATTTCAGTTAATGAGTTGGCCCTTTGGTTACTCATTTGTCCCTGTGTCTTTTGGTTAACCAGTTGTCGATGTTCGAAATTCAGTTAATGAGTTGCCTCCTTGGTTACTCATTTGTCGCTCTGGCTTTTGGTTAACCAGTTGTCGATGTTCAAAATTACAGTTAATGAGTTGCCTCTTTGAAATTTCAGTTAATGAGTTGGCCCTTTGGTTACTCATTTGTCCCTGTGTCTTTTGGTTA